>NC_057808.1:80242632-80383605 GCF_018294505.1 Triticum aestivum | reverse complement strand
GGTGTCGGTGGTCGTCGGGGTGGGGAGGACAGAAAAAGAGAGAGAGAGGGAGGGAGCGGGGTGGGGGGACGGCCGTTAGTTAGGTTATCTCTTTGCCGTCCGCCCCCTTTGCCGTCCGCTTTTTTGCTCTTTGACGTCTGCTAGCAGACGGCAAAGAGGGGGGCCGTTAGGTTTTTTCTAAACAGCTCGTTAGTGGGGCCCACCTCTCTCTTTGCCGTCCGCCAGCTGACGGCAAAGATTCTTTGCCGTCCGCTAGCAGACGGCAAAGAATTGGCTGATGGCAAAGACATTCTTTGCCATCAGCCAGTTCTTTGCCGTCCGTTTTTTGCAAGCTGACGGCAAAGACCTTCTTTGCCGTCCGCCAGCAGACGGCAAAGAATAGGCAGACGACAAATAAGCAAATTCCAGTAGTGAAGCATGTATTCCTCCCTCATAATAATTTTCAGTAGCATCATGGATAGCAACTTTGTTCTCATACTCAATTGGAACCTCTTCCGAAATAGTGGAATCATTACTAGCTAAAGTTGACACTCTTCCAAATCCACTTTCATAAATATCACACTAAGATTCAACACCCTCCAAGATAGTGGGATCACTAATTCCTAAAGTTGACACTCTTCCAAACCCACTTTAAATGATAGTATTATTCATACTCCAAAGGATATAAGTGAAGTTCATGGAGCATTCTACAATTAATATAGACTAACCAAGCTCAAAATGTATAAGTGAAGCGCACGAAGCATTCTGTAAAACCATACTCAAAAGATTTAAGTGAAGCATAAAGAGTAATTCTATAAAATTGTACTTAAAAGATATAAGTGAAGCACATGAAGTATTCTATAAATTGGTGAAGGGACATCTCATACTAGCATGGTTCTTAAAGAAAAAGAAAAACACAAAGGACACAAATCATGTGAACAAAACAAAAACCAAGGTATACCGATAATTGTTGAAGAAGAAAGATGGGATGCCAACCGGGGCATCCCCAAGCTTAGATGCTTGAGTATCCTTTGAAATATTTACTTGGGGTGCCTTGGGCATCCCCAAGCTTGAACTCTTTCTTCTCTTTATTCTTCTCACATCGGTAACTCCTCGTTCTTCGAACACTTCATCCACAAAAACTTAACAAAAACTTTGTGAGATCTGTTAGTATAACAAAGCAAATCACTACTATAAGTACTGTTGCAAACCAATTCATATTTTGTTTTTGCATTATAGCTACTGTAATATAACTTTTCCATGGCTTAATCCACTGATAGAGACCGATAGTTTCATCAAAACAAGCAAGCAATGCATCAAAAACAGAATCTGTCTTAAACAAGACAGTCTGTAGTAATCTGGAAGTTTGGTAAACTTCTGTAACTCCTAAAATTATGAAATAAATTTGACAATTTGAACAATTTTTACAGAAGTAATGTGCAAAACATTTCAGACCCATTTGACTCTCCAGTAAAAAAATGTAAATTCATGCACTACAGCCAAAGTTTCTGTTTTTGTTCTGCACATAATAAGCAAGCAATCTAATCATCCTAAAACCAAAGCTTGGCACATTATTTTTATAATACAATGGATATATACAAGGGGATAATTATTTACAAAGAAACTTCCATGAAAAATTCTACATTGTTTCCGTGAGCATGAACACAAGTGCTCAAGGTCGACCCTCACTTCTTCAATGCATAACTTTCCAATCACTTCTCTTTTTGAAAAACTTTTTAGGCATGAGAGGCAAGTAATATTTTTTTTGTATTTTTATTCTTTATTTTTTTTGTATGTTTCACCCACAACTAAACAGAAACAAAAAGGAAAAACAAAATCTACTTAGTGAAGAAAGCGAACAAGAACACACGAGAATATCAACCCCACGCTATTGCTCCCCGGCAACGGCGCCAGAAAAGAGCTTGATAATCCCCAAGTGCAGGGAATCATCGTAGAAATTTCCAAAGGTGGAAGTGATAAGTATGGAGTGTCGAACCCACAAGGAGCTAAAGGTAAGATCAATATTCTCTCAAGCCCTATCTGCCACTGATACGACTCTAGGTACACCGAACGTTTGCTTTCAACTAGCAACGAGAAATAAAACTATGTTGTGGGTATGAAGAGAATAACTTTGTATGATATCGGAGAGCTAAAATATAAAAGTAGGTGCTGTTATCATAAATTTAGAATATGTTACTAAATATTATAAATAGCGAGTGTGGAATAATGGTGGATCGGTGTGCGGAATTGTCCTAGGCAATCGTTAACAAGACCGGTAATCACTATTGCAGTTTCATATGAGGGAGAGGCATAAGCTAACATACTTTCTCTACTTGGATCATATGCACTTATGATTGGAACTCAAGCAAGCATCCGCAACTACTAAAGATCATTAAGGTAAAACCCAACCATAGCATTAAAGCATCAAGTCCTCTTTATTCCCATACGCAACAATCCCTCTTACTCGGGTTTGTGTTTCAGTCACTCACCAACCCACTATAAGCGAATCATGAACGTATTGCAACACCCTACATCGGGAGTCCCTCACGCTTGCGCGACACGGAGGGCACCATAGGACAGCACCAAAATAAAACATACAACTCATACCAATCTAGATCATCAATCAACCCAAAGACAAAAGATATCTACTCAAAACATCATAGGATGGCAACACATCATTGGATCATAATATGTGGCATAAAGCACCATGTTCAAGTAGGGATCACAGCGGGGTGCGGGAGAGTGGACCGCGTAAAAGAGGTGAGGATGGTGATGATGATGGTGATGTTGATGAAGACGATCACCGTGGCGATGATTCCCCTCCCGATGGCACTCCGGCGCCACCGGAAGAGAGGAGGAGAGGTTCTCCCCCTTGTGCTTCCTCCTCCATGGTCTCCACCCTCTGGTCCTTGGCCTTCATGGTGATGATGGCCCCTCCGGGATACTCCTCCATGGCCACCGGTGATGACGGCCCCCTCCGGCAGGGTGCCGGAGAGGGCCTAGATTGACTTCTCGTGGCTACAGAGGCTTGCGGCGGCGGAACTTCCGATCTAGGTTTCTTTCTGGAAGTTTGGCTATATATAGAAGAGTTTTGCGTTGATTTCACGTCAGGGGGGTCTCCGGGCTGTCCACGAGGCAGGGGGCGCGCCATAGGGGGTGGGCGCGCCCCCCACCCTCGTGGGAGCCCGGGATTCTTCTGGCCTGCTTCTGGTACTCCGTGGGCTTCTTCTGGTCCAAAAATGATCTCCTTCAAGTGGCACGTCGACTCCATTTAGTTTTCCTTTTCTGCGATACTCTAAAACAAGGAGAAAACAGAAACTGGCACTGGGCTCTAGGTTAATAGGTTAGTCCCAAAAAATCATATAAAATATCATATAGATGCATATAAAACATCCTAGAAGGATAGTATAATAGCATGAATACTTCATAAATTATAGATACGTTGGAGACGTATCAAGTCTCCAACAAGTTCTATAGCTAAAAGATGGAGGAGAATAGCTCAAGCAGTGAGCATGTGCTCAGATTGTCTGGGTACTACAATCGCTTGAATCAAGTGGGAGTTAATCTTCCAGATAAGATAGTGATTGACAGAATTCTCTAGTCACCATCACCAAGTTAGTAGAACTTCGTGATGAACTATAATATGCAAGGGATAACGGAAACGATTCCCAAGCTCTTCGTGATGCTGAAATCGACGAAGGTAGAAATCAAGAAAAACATCAGGTGTTGATGGTTGACAAGACCACTAGTTTCAAGAAAAGGGGCAAAGGGAAGATGGGGAACTTCAAGAAGAACGGCAAGCAAGTTTGCTGCTCAAGTGAAGAAGCCCAAGTCTGGACCTAAGCCAGAGACTGAGTGCTTCTACTGCGAAGGGACTGGTCACTAGAAGCGGAACTTCCCCAAGTATTTGGCGGATAAGAAGGATGGCGAGGTGAACAAAGGTATATTGGATATACATGTTATTGATGTGTACTTTACTAGTGTTTATAGCAACCCCTCGGTATTTGATACTAGTTCAGTTGCTAAGAGTAGTAACTTGAAACAGGAGTTGCAGAATGAACAGAGACTAGTTAAGGGTGACGTGACGATGTGTGTTGGAATTAGTTACAAGAATGATATGATCATCGTCGCACACTCCCTATACTTTCGGGATTAGTGTTGAACCTAAATAAATGTTATTTGGTGTTTGCGTTGAGCAAGAATATGATTTGATCATGTTTTTTTGCAATACGGATATTCATTTAAGTTAGAGAATAATTGCTATTCTATTTACATGAATAAAACCTTCTATAGTTATACACCCAATAAAATGGTTTGTTGGATCTCGATCGTAATGATACACATATTCATAATATTGAAGCCAAAAGATGCAAAGTTAATAATGATAATGCAACTTATTTGTGGCACTGCCGTTTAGGTCATATTGGTGTAAAGCGCATGAAGAAACTCCATGCTGATGGGATTTTGGAATCACTTGATTATAAGTCACTTGATGCTTGCGAACCATGCCTTATGGGCAAGATGACTAAAACTCCATTCTCTGGAACAATGGAGCGAGCAACTGACTTATTGGAAATAATACATACTGATGTATGCGATCCGATGAGTGTTGAGGCTCGCGGTGGGTATCGTTATTTTCTGACCTTCACAGATGATTTGAGCAGATATGGGTATATCTACTTAATGAAACATAAGTCTGAAACATTTGAAAAGTTCATATAATTTCAGATTGAAGTGGAAAATCATCGTAACAAGAAAATAAAGTTTCTACGATCTGATCATGGAGGAGAATATTTGAGTTACGAGTTTGGTTTTCATTTGAAACAATGCGGAATAGTTTCGCAACTCACGCCACCCGGAACACCACTGCGTAATGGTGTGTCCAAACATCGTAACTGTACTTTATTAGATATGGTGCGATCTATGATGTCTCTTACCAATTTACCACTATCGTTTTGGGGTTATGCATTAGAGACAGCTGCATTCACGTTAAATAGGGCACCATCTAAATCCATTGAGACGACACCATATGAACTGTGGTTTAGCAAGAAACCAAAGTTGTCGTTTCTTAAAGTTTGGGGTTGCGATGCTTATGTGAAAAAGTTTCATCCTGATAAGCTCAAACCCAAATCGGAAAAGTGCGTCTTCATAGGATACCCAAAAGTTACTGTTGGGTACACCTTCTATCACAGATCCAAAGGCAAGATATTCGTTGCTAAAAATGGATCCATTCTAGATAAAGAGTTTCTCTAGAAAGAAGTGAGTGGGAGGAAAGTAGAACTTGATAAGGTAATTGTACCTTCTCCTGAATCGGAAAGTAGTTCATCACTGAAATCAGTTCCAGTGATGCTTACACCAATTAGTGAGGAATTTAATGATGATGATCATGAAGCTTCGGATCAAGTTACTACCGAACCTCATAGGTCAACCAGAGTATGTTCCGCACCAGAGTGGTACGGTAATCCTATTCTGGAGTTCATGTTACTTGACCATGATAAACCTACGAACTATGAAGAAGCGACGGTGAGCCCAGATTCCGCAAAATGGCTTGAGGCCATGAAATCTGAGATGGGATCCATGTATGAGAACAAAGTGTGGACTTTGGTTGACTTGCCCGATGATCGGCAAGCCATAGAAAATAAATGGATCTTCAAGAGGAAGACAGACGCTGATAGTAGTGTTACTATCTACAAAGCTAGACTTGTCGAAAAAGGTTTTGACAAAGTTCAAGGTGTTGACTACGATGAGATTTTATCACTCATAGCGATGCTTAAGTCTGTCCGAATCATGTTAGCAAATTGCCACATTTTATGAAATCTGGCAAATGGATGTCAAAACTACATTCCTTAATGGATTTCTTAAAGAAGAGTTGTATATGATGCAACCAGAAGGTTTTGTCGATCCTAAAAGGTGCTAACAAAATGTGCAAGCTCTAGCGATCCATCTATGGACTGGTGCAAGCATCTCGGAGTTGGAATATACGCTTTGATGAGTTGATCAAAGCATATAGTTTTATACAGACTTGCGGTGAAGCCTGTATTTACAAGAAAGTGAGTTGGAGCACTACAACATTTCTGATAAATATATGTGTATGACATATTGTTGATCATAAATAATGTAGAATTTTCTGGAAAGCATAAAGGAGTGTTTGAAAGGATTTTTTCAAAGAAAGACCTCGGTGAAGCTGCTTACATATTGAGCATCAAGATCTATAGAAATAGATCAAAACGCTTGATAAGTTTTTTCAATGAGTACATGCCTTGACAAGATTTTGAAATAGTTCAAAATGGAACAGTCAAAGAAAGAGTTCTTGCCTGTGTTACAAGCTGTGAAATTGAGTAAGACTCAAAGCGCGACCACGGCAGAAGATAGAAAAAGAATGAAAGTCATTCCCTATGCCTCAGCCATAGGTTCTATAAAGTATGCCATGCTGTGTGCCAGATCTATTGTATACCCTACCACTGAGTTTGGCAAGGGAGTACAATAGTGATCTAGGAGTAGATCACTGGACAACGGTCAAAATTATCCTTAGTGGAATAAGGATATGCTTCTCGACTATGGAGGTGACAAAAGGTTCCTCGTAAAGGGTTACGTCGATGCAAGTTTTTGACACTGATCCAAATGACTCTAAGTCTCAATATGGATACATATTGAAAGTGGGAGCTATTAGCTAGAGTAGCTCCGTGTAGAGCATTGTTGACATAGAAATTTGCAAAATACATACGGATCTGAATGTGGCAGACCCGTTGACTAAACTTCTCTCACAAGCAAAACATGATCACACCTTAGTACTCTTTGGGTGTTAATCACATAGCGATGTGAACTAGCTTATTGACTCTAGTAAACCCTTTGGGTGTTGGTCACATATCGATGTGAACTATGGGTGTTAACCACATAAAGATGTGAACTAGTGGTGTTAAATCACATGATGATGTGAACTAGATTATTGACTCTAGTGCAAGTGGGAGACTGAAGGAAATATGCCCTAGAGTCAATAATAAAGTTATTATTTATTTCCTTATATCATGATAAATGTTTATTATTCATGCTAGAATTGTATTAACCGGAAACATGATACATGTGTGAATACATAGACAAACAGAGTGTCACTAGTATGCCTCTACTTGACTAGCTCGTTGATCAAAGATGGTTATGTTTCCTAGCCATAGACAAAGAGTTGTCATTTGATTAACGGGATCACATCATTAGGAGAATGATGTGATTGACTTGACCCATTCCGTTAGCTTAGCACTTGATCGTTTAGTATTCTGCTATTGCTTTCTTCATGACTTATACATGTTCCTATGACTATGAGGTTATGCAACTCCCGTTTACCGGAGGAACACTTTGTGTGCTACCAAACGTCACAACATAACTGGGTTATTATAAAGGTGCTCTACAGGTGTCTCCAAAGGTACTTGTTGGGCGTGCGTATTTCGAGATTAGGATTTGTCACTCCGATTGTCGGAGAGGTATCTCTGGGCCCTCTCGGTAATGCACATCACTATAAGCCTTGCAAGCAATGTGACTAATGAGTTAGTTGCGAGATGATGTATTACGGAACGAGTAAAGAGACTTGCCGGGAACGAGATTGAACTAGGTATTGAGATATCGACGATCGAATCTCGGGCAAGTAACATACCGATGACAAAGGGAACAACGTATGTTGTTATGCGGTCTGACCGATAAAGATCTTCGTAGAATATGTGGGAGCCAATATGAGCATCTAGATTCCGCTATTGGTTATTGACCGGAGACGTGTCTCGGTCATGTCTACATAGTTCTCGAACCCGTAGGGTCCGCACGCTTAAAGTTTCGATGACGGTTATATTATGAGTTTATGAGTTTTGATGTACCGAAGGTTGTTCGTAGTCCCGGATATGATCACGGACATAAGGAGGAGTCTCAAAATGGTCGAGACATAAAAATTGATATATTGGAAGCCTATATTTGGATATCGGAAGAGTTCCGGGTGAAATCGGGATTTTACCGGAGTACCGGGGGTTACCGGACCCCCCCGGGGCTTAATGGGCCTACATGGGCCTTAGTGGAAATAGAGGGCAGCAAGGGGAGTGTGGGGCGCACCCCCCAAGGCCCAAACCGAATTGGTTTAGGGCAAGGGGGCCGGCCCCCTCTTTCCTTCTCCTCCTCTCCCTTTCCTTCCCCCTCTCCTACTCCTACTAGGAATAGGAGGAGTCCTACTCCTAGTGGGAGTAGGACTCCCCCTTGGCGCGCCTCTCCCTGGCCGGCCGCCTCCTCCCCTTGCTCCTTTATATACGGGGGCAGGGGGCACCCCATAGACACAACAATTGATCTCTTGATCTCTTAGCCGTGTGCGGTGCCCCCCTCCACCATAATCCACCTCGATAATATCGTAGCGGTGCTTAGGCGAAGCCCTGCATCGGTAGAACATCATCATCGTCACCACGCTGTCGTGCTGACGGAACTCTCCCTCAAAGCTCGGCTGGATCGGAGTTCGAGGGACGTCATCGAGCTGAACGTGTGCTGAACTCGGAGGTGCCGTACGTTCGGTACTTGATCGGTCGGATCGTGAAGACGTACGACTACATCAACCGCGTTGTGCTAACGCTTCCGCTTTCAGTCTACGAGGGTACGTGGACAACACTCTCCCCTCTCGTTGCTATGCATCACCATGATCCTGTGTGTGCGTAGGAAATTTTTGAAATTACTACGTTCCCCAACAACCACGCCGTCGTGCTGACGGAAGTCTCCCTCGGCCTCAACTGGATCAAGAGTTCGAGGGACGTCACCTAGCTGAACGTGTGCAGATCACGGAGGTGCCGTGCGTTCGGTACTTGGATCGGTTGGATCATGAAGACGTTCGACTACATCAACCGCGTTACTAAACGCTTCCGCTTTCGGTCTACGAGGGTACATGGACACACTCTCCCCGCTCATTGCTATGCTTCTCCTAGATAGATCTTGCGTGATCGTTGGCAAATTTTTGAAATACTACGTTCCCCAACAGACACAATAGCCCGAAGTGGAGCGACGAGTGTCAGGGCAGCCCTCCCAGTCTGCATCAGAGTAGGCGGTGAGGGCGGTGTCGGCGGAGGCGTGAAGCGTGACGCCAAGATCCATAGTGCCATAGATATAGCGAAGAATCCGCTTGATGGCAGCCCAGTGAACATCTCGAGGAGCATGCATATGAAGACACACCTGCTGCACGGCATACTGGATCTCCGGTCGAGTCAGAGTGAGGTACTGGAGAGCACCAATGATAGATCAATAGAAAGCAGCATCTGAAGTAGGAGAACCATCCATGGTAGAAAGCTTGGCCTTCGTATCAACAGGCGTAGCGGCAGGCTTGCAGTTAAGCATGCCGGCGCGCTCCAGGAGCTCGTGAGCGTACTTCCGCTGATGAAGGAAGAAGCCATCCGGACGGCGCACCACCTCGACTCCGAGGAAGTAGTGCAAAGGACCCAAGTCCTTGATGGCGAACTCAGCACGAAGACGAGCCGTGAGCTGACTGAGGAGACCGGCCGTACATGCCGTCAGGATAATGTCGTCGACATAGAGCAACAAGTAGGCCATGTCAGAGCCCTGATGATAGATGAAGAGCGACGCGTCCGAGCGGGTAGAGCGGAACCCAAGCTGGTGGAGAAACGCCGCGATGCGCTGGTTGTTGGGGAACGTAGTAATTTAAAAAAATTCCTACGCACACACAGGATCATGGTGATGCATAGCAATGAGAGGGGAGAGTGTGTCCACGTACCCTCGTAGACCGAAAGCGGAAGCGTTATGACAACGCGGTTGATGTAGTCGTACGTCTTCACGATCCGACCGATCCAAGTACCGAATGCACGGCACCTCCGAGTTCAGCACACGTTCAGCTCGATGACGTCCCACGAACTCCGATCCAGCAGAGCTTCACGGGAGAGTTCCGTTAGCACGACGACGTGGTGACGGTGATGATGATGTTACCGACGCAGGGCTTCGCCTAAGCACTGCTACGATATGATCGAGGTGGAATATGGTGGAGGGGGCACCGCACACGGCTAAGAGATCAAGAGATCAATTGTTGTGTCTAGAGGTGCCCCCTGCCCCCGTATATAAAGGAGGGAGGGAGAGGCCGGCCCTAGAGGGGGCGCGCCAAGTGTGGGGAGTCCTACTAGGACTCCCAAGTCCTAGTAGGATTCCCCTTTCCTTTCCGGAGTAGGAGAGAAGGAAAGAGGGGGATAGGGAGAAGGAAAAGGGGGCTGCACCCCTTGTCCAATTCGGACCAGAGGGGGGACGCGTGCCTCCTTCCTTTTGGCCTCTCTCCTCTATTCCCGTATGGCCCAATAAGGCCCAATACTTCTCCCGGTGAATTCCTGTAACTCCCCGGTACTCCGAAAATACCCGAATCACTCGAAACCTTTCCGATGTCCGAATATAGTTGTCCAATATATCGATCTTTACGTCTCGACCATATCGAGACTCCTCGTCATGTCCCCGATCTCATATGGGACTCCGAACTACCTTCGGTACATCAAATCACATAAACTCATAATACAATCGTCACCGAAATTTTAAGCGTGCGGACCCTACGGGTTCGAGAACTATGTAGACATGACTGAGACACGTCTCTGGCCAATAACCAATAGCGGAACCTGGATGCTCATATTGGCTCCCACATATTCTACGAAGATATTTATCGGTCAAACCACATAACAACATACGTTGTTCCCTTTGTCATCGGTATGTTACTTGCCCGAGATTCGATCGTCGGTATCTCAATACCTAGTTCAATCTCATTACCGGCAAGTCTCTTTACTCGTTCCGTAATACATCATCCCGCAACTAACTCATTAGTTACAATGCTTGCAAGACTTATACTGATGTGTATTACCGAGTGGGCCCAGAGATACCTCTCCGACAATCGGAGTAACAAATCCTAATCTCGAATACGCCAACCCAACAAGTACCTTTGGAGACACCTGTAGAGCACCTTTGTAATCACCCAGTTACGTTGTGACGTTTGTGACCACACAAAGTGTTCCTCCGGTAAACGGGAGTTGCATAATCTCATAGTCATAGGAACATGTATAAGTCATGAAGAAAGCAATAACAACATACTAAACGATCAAGTGCTAAGCTAACGGAATGGGTCAAGTCAATCACATCATTCTCTAATGATGTGATCCCATTAAACAAATGACAACTCATGTCTATGGCTAGGAAACTTAACCATCTTTGATTCAACGAGCTAGTCAAGTAGAGGCATACTAGTGACACTCTGTTTGTCTATGTATTCACACATGTACTAAGTTTCCGGTTAATACAATTCTAGCATGAATAATAAACATTTATCATGAAATAAGGAAATAAATAATAACTTTATTATTGCCTCTAGGGCATATTTCCTTCAGTCTCCCACTTGCACTAGAGTCAATAATCTAGTTCACATCGCCATGTGATTTAACACCAATAGTTCACATCACCATGTGATTTAACACCAATAGTTCACATCACCATGTGATTAACACCTATAGTTCAGATCGTCATGTGATCAACAGCCAAAGGGTTTACTAGAGTCAATAATCTAGTTCACATCGCTATGTGATTAACACCCAAAGAGTACTAAGGTGTGATCATGTTTTTCTTGTGAGAGAAGTTTAGTCAACGAGTCTGCCACATTCAGATCCGTATGTATTTTGCAAATTTCTATGTCAACAATGCTCTGCACGGAGATACTCGAGCTAATTGCTCCCACTTTGAATATGTATCCAGATTGAGACTTAGAGTCATCTGGATCAGTGTCAAAACTTGCATCGACGTAACCCTTTACGACGAACCTTTTGTCACCTCCATAATCGAGAAACATATCCTTATTCCACTAAGGATAATTTTGACCGCCGTCCAGTGATCTACTCCTAGATCACTATTGTACTTCCTTGCTAAACTCAGTGTAGGGTATACAATAGATCTGGTACACAGCATGGCATACTTTATAGAACCTATGGCTCAGGCATAGGGAATGACTTTCATTCTCTTTCTATCTTCTGCCGTGGTCGGGTTTTGAGTCTTACTCAATTTCACACCTTGTAACACAGGCAAGAACTCTTTCTTTGACTGTTTCAATTTGAACCACTGCAAAATCTTGTCAAGGTATGTACTCATTGAAAAAACTTATCAAGCATCTTGATCTATCTCTATAGATCTTGATGCTTAATATGTAAGCAGCTTCACCGATGTCTTTCTTTGAAAAAAAAACTCCTTTCAAAAAGTCCTTTATGCTTTCCAGAAAAATTCTACATTATTTCCGATCAACAATATGTCATTCACATATACTTATCAGAAATGCTGTAGTGCTCCCACTCACTTTCTTGTAAATACAGGCTTCACCGCAAGTCTGTATAAAACTATATGCTTTGATCATACTATCAAAAGCATACATTCCAATTCCGAGATGCTTGCACCAGTCCATAAATGGATCACTGGTGCTTACATATTTTGTTAGCACCTTTAGGATTGACAAAACCTTCTGGTTGCATCATATACAACTCTTCTTTAATAAATCCATTAAGGAATGCAGTTTTGTTTATCCATTTGCTAGATTTCATAAAATGCGGCAATTGCTAACATGATTAGGACAGACTTAAGCATAGATACGAGTGAGAAACTCTGATCGTAGTCAAGACCTTGAACTTTTCGAAAACCTTTTGCGACGATTCTAGCTTTGTAGATAGTAACACTACTATCAGCGTCCGTCTTCCTCTTGAAGATCCATTTAATCTCAATGGCTCGCCGATCATCGGGCAAGTCAATCAAAGTCCATACTTTGTTCTCATACATGGATCCCATCTCAGATTTCATGGCCTGAAGCCATTTTGCGAAATCTGGGCTCATCATCGCTTCCTCATAGTTCGTAGTTTCGTCATGGTCAAGTAACATGACCTCCAGATGCCGGAGTAAATGGCCACGGGTAGCCAAACTGACTACCCCTGGCTCTTCCAAAAAATTATCAGGCCTTTGGGCCTTCGAGCACCCCAAGCACTGGACCGCCTTCCCTGGCCGGCTACCTCTGAAGCCGACTCACGGAAGGCGACCCAGCCTCAGCAACCTCTCCCCGGGATAACCACGGGGTGGCCGACTCCGGGAAGCCGGCCATGGAGGATGCCGACTTCCCAGAAGCCAGCCATGAAGAACGCCGACTTCAAGAAGCCGGCCAAGACCGCAACCACCAAAGCTACGCCCACATAACGGTGACAAGACGGGGTGTGGCCACAGTGCGGCCCACTACCCCCGAAGCCCGAGGCAGGCATGGCCACAGGACGCCGTACGGGACGACCATCTCCCGTCCGGCTCGGCACTGTAGCCATGCTGGCCTCAACGTCACCCACGGCAGACGCCAGTACGGCCCACGGGCGGCGGGCCCCTTTAGCCAGAGAGAGGCGCGAAGGCGGCCCGGCCTCCCCCAGTCGGCCGAGGGCGTAGCCGGCCCTGGGCCGGCTACCCCCTCCCTCGAAGCATGTGCCACATTAAGGAGACAAGACGAGGTAAGGCTACAGGGAGAGCCCTCGAGGCGGCACACTGTAGTCACGCTTACCTCGACGAAGCCCTCGTCATCAGGGGCGAGGCTACAGTAAGCAGCCGCCGACAAGACCCTAGGCGGTGGGGCCGGCCTGTCGACCAAGAGGCCGGCAGCTGGCGGGACCCACCAGTCGGCAGGCCCCAACGGCCGGCGGAGAAGCCGGCGAGCGTAGACGCTGACGGCTGGGGCCAGCGCCTAGCCGGATTACCATTGTACCCCCGGGGGGTAGGCCTATATAAACCCCCCGGGACACCCATGCAAGGGGTTGGCTTCTTAGCATAGCACACACACCATAGAGAGAGAGAAGCAAGAGCTAGCCTTGTTCTTTATCTCCCTTGAGCCCAACAGCTCTAGGAGTGATTGTAGCTACTTTCCCTGATCTAGTGATCATGCGGAGACCCCGCAGAGCAGGACTAGGGGTGTTATCTCCTCGGAGAGCCCCGAACCTGGGTAAGATCCGCCGGCGTGCATGTCTTCGCCTCATCCCGTTTCCAGGCACCGGCGACGTCTTACTGGCACCCACTATGATAAGCCATCCATTGGCATATGTCGCACCTACCACCCGACATTTGGCGCCCACCGTGGGGTCAGGTGCACTGTCGTCCGGAGACCTGTTCTGGACGGGAACCCTCTTCCTCCCCCGTGAGCGCAGCCAGCCTGCTGCGCCCGATGGCGTTTGCCTCAACGCGCTGCAAGGCGTTGACGACGCCTGCGTGGCGAGCTGTCTCGCCGATCTTCTTGGCGAGACTCGCATCTCCGACGAGCCTGCGTCCGACGCAGGCACGGACTACCCCGAGAGCCGCCTCGACCAGCTTCACGTCTCCAGCGAGCCTGCTGTAGATGTGGAGTCGGTCGGCTCCACCGACCCGATGCTCGTCGATTCCGACACGGCATCGCTCGACGCCTACCCCTCCGACGTGGTGGTCTTTGACGACCCCCTCCCTCGAGCTGACAGCGGCAGCAACGCTGTCACCGAAGTGTTGGTCATCAGCCACGTCGCCAACTCGGGCGAGAATGCCCACGACGCCCTGCAAGCGGCAATGCATGACCTCTCCGTCCCCATCCCGGCTGACGCCGACGCCGAGACCCTGGAGGCACGCCGCCTCGCCCTCATCGCGGAAGGCCATAAGATAGCCTCCATAAGACGCCTCACCGAAGCCCACCAACGCGAAGTCGACCGCGCCGCCTTCGGTACGCCGCCGCCTAGCGGGCCGAGCCGAGCCGGCTTCGTCCAGAAGCGCGGCGCGGCTATTGCCAGCATGCTGGGGACAGATCGCCCCGTCCACGCCACCCCGCTCGAGAATCTACGAGCCGCTCAGGCGGCTGCAGAAGAGCTCAATGGGCTGGGAGCCGATGAGCTCCCTTACATGACAAGACGGATCCAGCAGCTGATTGACGCGGCTGCGGAACGGCACGAAGCCGGCGCCCGTGCTGATAGTCATCCCCCGCGCCGGGAGCACGCCGCGACGTCCCGCTCGCCGACTACGAGTGGCGCACGCCAGAAGAAAGGCAAGGAGCCGGCTGCTAGCCGCAGCCGGACTCGCATCACCATCGAGCGCGACGCGGAAGGCCGCCCTCGAGCGGTGGAACGCCAAGGAGATTTGCTTCCTCCCCCGCCTCGAAGAGAAAGACGTCTCACTCCGCGCCTATCACGCACCCGACTCTTGGCGACTGACTCGGCCGCCGAGAAGGAGTCGACGAGAACGACGCCCGCCACCGGATCGACCGCCTTGCTCGATCCTTGGCGTTAGAAGAAGAAGACGATGTCGGCCCGCCATGCTTTGGCCCCCGCATCCGCGACGAGCCCTTACCCAAAGGGTTCTCGCTCCCCAGAGACACGCCCAAGTACAACGGCTCAGTGAAGCCGGAAGATTGGCTCATCGACTACTCCACGGCTGTCAGCATAGCCAACGGCAATCGGCGCGTCGCCGTGACGTACGTCCCCCTCATGCTGCAAGGCACGACACGCACATGGCTCAACAGCCTCAAGCCCTACAGCATCAACAGTTGGCTGGACTTCACGGAAGTCTTCGTCCACAACTTCACCAGCACCTACAAGCGGCCTCCCAAGCCTCGCCAGCTCTTCCTTTGCGTCCAAGGGCCCAACGAGTCGACCCGCGACTACCTCACGCGGTGGGCCGAGCTCCCCAACTCCTGCGAAGGGGTGCACGAGGTTCAGGCCATCGAGTACTTCACCGCCGGGTGCCGAGAGGGCACCCTCCTCAAGCACCGACTCCTCTGCGACGAGCCGGCTACCCTCGACGAGTTGCTGGTCATCACGGACAATTACGCCACGGCCGACTCCTCGATGAAGACCGAGCTTCGGGTAGACGCCTCGGGGAAGGTGATTGCTCCGGCTCCCAAGACGCCGGCTGGCGACCCCAATCGGCGCCCCTACCAGAATGATCACAAGTGCAAGGCCCCCATGCCGACTTCCACCAGTCGGCAGGTGGCCAGAGTCGAAGATGAGCAGCCCGAAGAGCGGCCCGCTCCCAAGAAGAAGGGTGGCAGGCCGGCTTGGCAGCCGGCTTTCTCTTACGAGCAGACTCTCGACGCCCCCTGCAAGTTCCACAGCGGCGCAAAGCCGTCCAACCACACGACCTGAAAATGCCACTGGCTCACCCGCATCTCCAAGGGCGAAGGGTTGTTGCCGCCTCCGCCTCCAGCCCCCAGCAGCCGGCGGCTCGGCCGGCAGTCGGAGCCATCCAAGATGAGTTCCCTGAAGAGCACGTCGCCTACGTCGTCTTCACCAGCCAAGCCGATGACAAGCGTAGCCGGCGCCGACAGCATCAAGAGGTCAATGCAGTCGCCTCTAGCGCTCCCGAGTTCATGCACTGGTCAGAGAAGCCAACCAGCTGGAGCCAGGCTGACCACCCAGAGGTGATGCCATCCCCTGGCTCCTATGCACTGGTCTTGGATGTTACCCTCGCGACGGAGAGGCGAGCTGCCCGATTCTCCCGCGTCCTGATAGATGGCGGAAGCAGTATCAATATACTGTACCGCGATACCATGGAGAAGCTGAACATCAAGGCGAAGCAGCTTATGCCAAGCCGGACCGTGTTCCATGGTATCGTCCCCGGCTTGTCTTGCTCCCCGATCGGCAAGATTAAAATGGATGTTCTCTTCGGAGACAAAGATCATTTTTGCCGAGAAGCGATCTGGTTCGAGGTAGTGGATCTGGAGAGCCCCTATCATGCCTTGCTTGGCCGACCTGCTCTGGCCAAGTTCATGGCTGTGCCCCACTACGCCTACCTGAAGATGAAGATGCCGAGCTCGAAGGGGATCATCACAGTAGCCGGCGATTACAAGAAGTCCATCGAGTGTGCCATGGCCAGTAGCCGGCTGGCCGAGTCCCTCGTGGTGACAGAAGAGAAGAAGATGCTGGAGCGGGTTGTGGCCATGGCCGGCAAGCAGCCGGCCCTGTCTCCCAACCCAAAAGACTATGATGCGCAGGGCTCCTTCCAGCCTGCCAAAGAGACGAAGAAGATACCTCTGGACCCGGAGAATCCGGAGAGGTTCGCTTTCATTGGGGCAAACTTGGACAGTAAATAGGAAGGCGAGCTCGTCGACTTCCTCCATGAGAATCGAGACATCTTTGCATGGTCCCCAAAGGACATGCCGGGTGTCCCGAAGGATTTCGCCGAGCACAAATTACATGTCCGAGCCGACGCGAAGCCGGTCAAGCAACCCCTCCGCCGACTGTCAGAAGAGAAGCGAAGAATCATGGGAGAAGAGATAGCCCGGCTCCTTGCCGCTGGCTTTATCATGGAAGTGTTTTTTCCAGAGTGGCTTGCCAACCCAGTTCTGGTTCTGAAGAAGAATAACAAGTGGCGTATGTGTATAGACTACACCAGCCTGAACAAGGCCTGCCCAAAGGATCCGTTTGCTCTGGCACGGATTGACCAAGTGATAGACTCCACAGCCAGATGCGAGCTGTTGAGTTTTTTGGACGCCTACTCAGGGTACCATCAGATCAAGTTGGACCCAGCAGACCGCCTGAAGACTGCCTTCATCACACCATTTGGAGCTTTCTGCTACCTGACTATGACGTTCGGCTTGAGGAATGCCGGCGCCACTTTTCAGCGTTGCATGCAGGAATGCCTCTTGAAACAACTCGGCAGAAATGCCCACGTCTATGTAGACGACATTGTGGTGAAGACAGAGAAGCGCGGTACCCTGCTGGAAGATCTCAAAGAAACATTCGCCAACTTGCGCCGATTCCAAATCAAGCTCAACCCCGAGAAGTGCGTGTTCGGAGTACCAACCGGCCAGCTGCTAGGCTTCCTGGTCTCCGAACGCGGCATCGAGTGCAACCCCGTCAAGATCAAGGCCATCGAGAGGATGGAGATTCCCACCAAACTGCGAGATGTGCAGAAGTTCACCGGCTGCTTGGCCTCCCTGAATTGTTTTATCAGCCGACTAGGAGAGAAGGCTCTCCCCCTGTACCGACTCATGAAGAAGTCCACTCACTTCGAGTGGAATGACCAAGCCGACCAAGCCTTCCATGAGTTGAAGAAGATGCTGACCACTCCGCCTGTCCTGGCAGCGCCGACTGAAAAGGAGCCCATGCTCCTCTACATTGCTGCGACTAGCCGAGTAGTCAGTACTGTCGTTGTGGTCCAGCGCCCGGAAGAAGGCCGAGCCTAGCTAGTCCAGAGGCCGGTGTACTACCTAAGCGAAGTGCTATCCAGCTCAAAGCAGAACTACCCGCACTACCAGAAGATGTGCTATGGGGTATACTTCACCGCCAAGAAACTGAAGCCCTACTTCCAAGAGCACCCCATCACGGTCGTGTGCACCGCCCCGCTCGCCGAGATCATAGGCAGCCGGGATGCATCCGGCCGGGTGGCTAAATGGGCCATTGCATTGGCGCCCTACACGATCTTCTACCAACCCCGCACCGCCATCAAGTCCCAAGCATTGGTCGACTTCCTCGTCGACTGGGCCGAGACCCAGTACCTACCGCCGGCTCCCGACTCTACCCATTGGCGGATGCACTTTGACGGGTCCAAGATGCGCACCGGCTTGGGGGCCGGCATCGTCCTCACCTCTCCCAAAGGCGACAAGCTCAAGTACACGCTGCAGATCCACTTCGCCGCCTCCAACAACGTGGCCGAGTACGAGGCGCTCGTACATGGGCTCCGGCTGGCCAAAGAACTCGGCATACGCCGGATCCTGTGTTACGGCGACTCAGACTGGGACGCCAAGGACGCGAACATGGCGAGCTATCGATTCCTCGTCTAGCAGATCAGTGGGTACTTCGAAGGGTGCGAGTTCCTTCACGTGCCAAGGGCCGACAACGACCAAGCAGATGCCCTAGCACGGATCGGCTCCACCCGACAAGCCATACCGACTGGCGTCTCCCTCCAGCGCCTCCTCAAGCCGTCCATCAAGCCGTCTCCAGAGTCGGACTCTATCTTCGTACCGCCTGCGCCAGATGCAGCCGGATCCGACTGGAGGAACCCCGCAGGCGGCACGGGGACTTCGACAACTGGCCCGGGGACTGCCGTAGTCGCACCCGGCCCGGTGACTTCAGAACCCGGCCCGGGGACTACAACAGTCGGCCCGGGGACTGCAACAACACAAGAAGCGGTGGCCGACTCCATCTCCACGCCACCCAACCCACCCACCCGAGTCATGGTGGCTACGCTAACAAAAGAAGAAGTCACAGCTCCATCATGGGCCCAGCCCATCCTCAAGTTCCTAGTCAGCAGAGAGCTACCGGCTGATGAGATCTCAGCAAGACTAGTGCAACGACGAGCCGGAGCATATGCAATAATCAACAGAGAGCTTGTGAAGCGCAGCGTCACTGGGGTCTTCCAGCGCTGTGTCGAGCCAGAAAAAGGAGTGGCAATCCTCAAGGATATCCACGAAAGCGAATGCGGCCACCACGCAGCCTCAAGATCACTTGTGGCCAAGGCTTTCCGCCATGGTTTCTTTTGGCCGACTGCCTTGGAAGATGCTAAAGAGATAGTCAAGAGCTGCAGAGGATGCCAAGTTTTTAGTTCCAAGCAACGCCTGCCGGCTTCTGCACTCAAGACCATTCCCCTCACTTGGCCTTTTGCCGTCTGGGGACTGGACATGGTGGGCCCTTTCAAGACAGCCCGCGGCGGCTTGACGCATCTACTTGTCGATGTGGACAAGTTCACAAAGTGGATCGAAGCAAAGCCGATCAAGAAGCTGAACGGGCCGACTGCCGTGACATTGATCACTGACATCACTACTCGGTACGGCGTGCCGCACAACATCATCACCGACAACGGCACGAACTTCGCCAAAGGAGCACTGGCACGTTTCTGCGCGACGTAGGGCATCCGACTGGACTTAGCATCCATTGCCCACCCGCAGTCAAACGGCCAGGTCGAGCGAGCAAATGGACTCATCCTCTCCGGCATCAAGCCCCGACTGGTTGTACCACTGGAGCGATCGGCCGGCTGCTGGCTCGATGAGCTGCCGGCTGTCCTCTAGAGTCTGCGCACTACACCCAACAAGTCAACCGGCTTTACTCCATTCTTCCTTGTATATGGTGCCGAGGCTGTCATCCCAACAGACATCGAGTTCGACTCGCCTCGGATCACCATGTACACGGAGGCGGAGGCCAAGGAAGCAAGAGAAGACGGCGTCGACCTACTGGAAGAAGGCCGGCTGTTAGCACTCAGCCGGTCCGCCATCTACCAGCAAGGGCTGCGCCGCTACCACAACCGCAAGGTCAAGCCAAGATCCTTCCAAGAGGGCGACCTTGTGCTCCGGCTGATCCAGCGAACAGCCGGCCAGCACAAGCTCTCGGCCCCTTGGGAAGGCCCCTTCGTCATCATCAAGGCACTAGGCAACGACTCCTACTACCTGATCGACGCGCAAAAACCAAGAGCACGCAAGAGAGACGACTCCGGCAAGGAGTCGGAGCGACCATGGAACGCGAACCTCCTGAGAAGATTTTACAGTTGAAAGCAGTATGTATCATGCTCCCCTTTTGTATTAAGTACGAACCAACAGGCTCCCCGAGGAGCACTCGGGGACTGCCTTTATTGTGAATGACGAGTGTCATATCCATGAATGTATTATCACATTTGATTTCTTGTCTGGCACCGGGTTCGACTAGTCGGCCCGGGACTGGCCGTCTTGAGCTATATTAAAAGTTCTACCTGAAGTCAGACAAGTAGTGTGCCGGCTCCCGAGTCCCCTCTTGTTGAAAGTTGCAGCTCGAAGAACCGATTGTCCGACTAGAAAGAGACAAGACAAAAAGGATGCCCACACGAAAAACAGCTAAGGACTAACGAACTTATATAGCAAAAAGACGTCCTCCAACCACGCTTGCCGGCTGTTAGAACAGCCGGCTGACCGGCTTCCTAAACACTTAGCTCTAATCCAACAAAGCTAGAGTACTTGCCCCCCCAATTGGCCAAGCACTTCTCCAGCAACAGATTGCAGAGCAACTGTCTGTCTGGGGAGGCGGCAACCAAGGGAGGGCGGCAAAGGAAACAGCAGAAGGATGAAAAGCAAAGTACAAGGAAAAGCCAAATGCATGCATAAGTTATATATACATATAAAGCCCCCAACAGGCTGACAATCGACATAGTTCGAATACACCCCCAGTGGGTGGAATTGTGCAGACTTAACAGAATATTGTTCCAAAAGTGACAAGACAGGAAAACAAAAGATAGCAGACTAGACTAAGGCGCGGTGCGGGAGCCAGGCTGGTCGGTGGAGATGGCATCGCCGGCTAACGGAGTGGCCGGCTAGCGGGTCTCGGCTTGGTCACCACCAGTGGCAGGCGACGCACCCGCGCGTGACGTGGTGCTGGAGGCGCGGTCAGCCTGAGGCTGGTCGGCCGCTCCACCATCCGGCTCGGCGTCTTCACCCTCCTCCGCCTCCTCGCCCTCGTCGCTGGAGTCGATCTCCTCCGCCGAGTCTTCACCGTCTGCCGGGTTCAGCCCGAACCACTCCTCCAGCTGGGCGACGCCGTTGTCATCCACCTCAGGGGCGAAGACACTGGTGTCGGTGCAGTCGGCGATCGCCGAAGCCCACCAGATGATAGCCGGTCGCGCCGGCTCCAGCTCCGTGTCGGCTTGCTGCCGCCAGGTAGCCAGCTAGTCCAGACTCAGGCCCGGGTACCAGGCCTTGACGAACTCCAGCGCCCGCCTGGCGCCGGACCGAGCTGCCGAGGCCTTCCAGGCTTCGAAGCGACCGACCGCCACCTCCAGCCAGTCGGCAGTCCGACTGGGGGTGCAGGAAACCACTTCGCCGGGCCAGAGGGCAGCCAATACTTGCGCCCGGCACGCTGAAGCCGGCAGAGCAGTCGGTGAGCCGGCTGGAGACGAGCCTGGATCGCCAAGAGCTGCTCCTCCAGCGAACGGCCAGCACTTGGTGAAATCTCTAAGCTAGCCTGCCTTCGCGCCTGGCGGCGGGCCTCGATGAGCTGGTTGGCGGCGGTAGAGTAGCCAGGGAAGTACTCTGTGCAAGAAAGAAAGAGAGAAGAGAAAACACCAAGTCAGAAAACGAGCCAAAAGCGGCAGACGGCAAGAAAGGACGAAGAAGTAGGCGGCTTACCGTCAACCAGATCTTCGATCTAACCATAGCCAGTGACCAGAGTCTGCCTAGCTTCAGCCCAGCCAGCCGCTTCTGTCTCATACTCGGCCTGGAGGGCGGCTTCGCGGTCCTGCGCCGCCTTCAGAGCCGCCTTGTGGCCCTCCTCCTGGTCGGCCAACTTCTTGGCCAGGCGGTCGCGTTCCTGCACCAAGGCGGCGAGCTTGGCCTCCTTGGCACGAAGGGCAGTCTGAGACTCTCCCAGCTGTACCCTCAGACCGGCGTTGGCTGCTGCAGAGACGACAGAAAAAGGAGAAACGATAAGAGGAAGTCGTCAAGGAAGATCCGATCCGACTGCTCAGCAGTCGGCCCGAATCTCGGGGACTACACCCAGTGGGTGCGCTGACGCGCCCCCACGTGAGATAAAGAACAAAGCACTTACCCCGGCTCTCAGTAAGGTCGGCGGTCTTCTGGGTCAGCTCCCGAGCCTGGGAGTTGAAGGCGGCCGCACGAAGATTGTGGTAGTCCTGCAAGATAGACAGAAGACCGAAGTAAGAACAAGAATAGCAAAGCCAAATCCACTAAGAAGTTCCAAGCCGCCTGCTCAGCAGCCGACTCGGAACTCGGGGACTACACCCAGTGGGTGCGCTGACGTGCCCCCACGGAAGAAATCAAGATCAAGAAGAAGCAAGATAAAAAGACTAACCCGGATGGCCGCCCGCGTCGCAAGGAACTCGTCGGTGTACTGCCTCAGCGCCGTAGCCTGGGCCTGGAGCCGGGTCCGGACGTCCTGCACGGTCACGTTCATCACGGCCGTCCCTCCGCCCGGCGTCCACCCTGAGGTAGCGCTGGCCACCTCCACATCCTGGGCTGACGAGCTGGAGCCCACGGCCGCTGCGGCTCCGACGCCGCCTTCTATGGCTCTGACACAGCCTTCCCCGCGCGTCGGCTCGGCGGCATCCGGACCGCCAGCTCGGCCCTCGCGGCCGGCTCGCCCCCCGCCGACTGCGCAGGCGGCAGATCAGGCCGGCCGCCTTGAGCCGTCCCAGTCGGCGGAGTCGGCACCGGCGCCCTCTCCAGGATGACGACGTCGTCATCCCTCTCCAGCCCCGGCTGGTCGCCGCCGGCCTCTTCTGGCGGGAGCTCCGGGCCCCCGGGCGCCGCGACGCGCAGTGGGGTGACCAACAGGGCCCCCTCCGCCGTCGCCGCAGCTGCAGCCTCCGCTTGGGCCTTGGCTGCGGCGTCCGCGCGCGCCTTCGCCGCCTCCTCCTCCTGCGCCGCCTGGGCGGCGGCCGCCTTTCGCGCCTCCGCCTCCCGCACCTCCCGCGCGTTCTGCTCCGTCGCCGCCTGAAGGTCGGCACGGGGGTCCACACGGCGAGTGGTGCTTCCAGATCCCCTCGGCGACTCAACAACGGAGGCAGCAGCCGCACGCTCGAGCGACAGTGGAGCTCTGGTTGTTTGGAGAAAAAGATAAGGATTCAGGAACCACCAGAGAAAAGAAAGAAAAAAGAGTACACAAAAGAGTGCGAACTTACGCCGACACCGTCTGCGGTTGCTTCACCGTCTTGCGGAAGCGAGCCGCCTTCGCGGCCGCCTCCTCCCGCCTGGTCGCCGCCGCCCCGCCCCTGGGCTTCTTCGTCCGGCTGCCGAACAAACCCTGTGCAGCGCGACGCTTTTGCCCGCCGCCCTGAGCAGGCGGTGCAGCGGAGGAACCCGCGCCGCGGCCAGATGCCGGCTGACGGCGCGGGACGACTTCGGCCTCGTCGTCGTCCGGCCAGTCGTCGAAGGTGACTCCATGCCCAGAGCCGCCTGCTTGGCCACCACCCGGCTCGGTGTTGTCGTCCATAGCGGCCGCCCCCAAGTCGGGGTCCTCCAGATCGTGCTCTGTTCGGTCAGGGACGAATCGGTGCTCTACGTCCGACCCGCCGGCGGGCCGAAGAAGAGGGCTCTGTCGAAAACAAGCCGACTAAGTTAGAGTCGGCCAAAAGGAACTCGGCGACAAAACTGAGAAAAGAGAAAGAGACAAGGAGAACATACCGTGGGCGGCGGATTGGCTCGGCTATATGGCTCCTTGCCGAACTGCCACTCTTCGGAGAGTTTGCAGTTCGTGAGGTAGTTCACCATATAGGCCACCTCGTCGTGCGGCATGTCCTTGGTACACATCCGGCTCGGATCGAGCTGGCCGCTCATCTGACAGATCAGATGAGGGCGGCTCTAGAGCGGGAGTACCCGGCACGTGACGAAGGCGGCCAGCAGGTCGGGCCCCGATAAGCCCTCCGACTGGATCATCACCCGCACTCGGGCGATGGCTGGGTTCCCAGCCGGCGTCAGCGTCACGGCCCGGTATGACCACTGGGGCAGCATGCCCGCAGGTGGGCCGGCTACGTAAGCCAGCAGATTGATGTAGTCGCCCCGTGGGGCGATATTCCTGACGTAGAAGTACGACTTTTGCCACATCTTCACCGACTGGATCAATGAGATGACGGGGGAGGGGTTGTCGGCAGCCACCCTCCGCATCGCGATGAAGGCGCCAGTCTGAGCCGGCACGCCCTGCGAGCGCGTGCCCAGCTTGGACTGGAAGAACTCCCCCCAGAGCTCGAGGGTGGGGAGGACGGCGAGGTAGCCTTCGCACAGGGTGACGAAGGCAAACAGCAGCACCACCGCGTTCGGGGTGAGGTGGTGCTGTCGGGACCCCGATTCCAAGTCACACTGATCTAGCCTGTAACACCTCATATCACTTTGCGGCCTCATGCACGGTACTCCCACGGGTGTCGCCTTACCATGGCCCGGGACCGTTTGCGCCTTTTGGCTCACGTATATGACAGTGTCGTTAGCATCCATATGACAGAGAACCCGGGCCGACATGGCTAGTCGTGAACCCAAAGCGGCACTAACTTACGGGGACAGGCATACATGAATCAACATCGAGCATGTCGGTCAGCAGCGTGCGAATCCGGGCTGTAGCACTGGGCTAACAGGACTCCGGGAACCCGGGCTATAGCAGGCTAGGCAGGACTCCGGATGTCACCGCGTGACATTTCCCCGAAGGGACAGACACAGGAACGATATGAAACACATGCCCGCCAGTCAAGTGTCCAGAGGAGTAGTGCTGGGCTAGCAGGACTCCGGTGAACCGGGCTGTAGCGGACTACTATGGCTCAAGGAGGCACTAGACTACATTTCCCCATGAGAGAGGCTGCTAAGGATAGACAACTAGATTGTCGGATCCCACACATACCAAGCATTTCAATCATACACACAATATGCTCGATATGTGCAAATACAACATGGCATCACAACAAGACTCTACGACTCAGAGTATTTATTCATTAGGCTCCGAAGAGCCAGATATTACAAACATGGGTCTCATGACCCAACATTCAGAGCATACAAGTCAAAGCACATGCGGAAGCTTAACATGTCTGAGTACAGACATCTATAAATGAAAAAGGCTGAGAAGCCTGACTATCTACCAGATCCTGCCGAGGGCACAAGACCATAGCTGAGGTATCAAGCTAAACGTCGAAGTTCACACGGGACTACTAGCGAGACTGACGTCTCTCTGCAAAACATAAAATAAGCAAACGTGAGTACAAATGTACCCAACAAGACTTACATCAGAACTATCTACATTTGCATCGGTATCAACAAAAGGGGTGGTGGAGTTTAACTGCAGCAAGCCAGCTTTGACTCAGTGGCTAACCTGAACTATGACTGCAAGCAACTCTTTTGGGGTGGCGCACACGAGTCCACATATTCACCATATCAATACACCACTATGGATCCGCTCCCGTCTCCCTACGAGAACGCCATCCATAGCACTCACGCTTATCTTGCGCATTTTAGGGTATCCACTTTCACTTGTCTATGAACTGTTATAGGCAACCCAGAAGTCCTTTACCGCGGACACGGCTATTCGAATAGATCATATTAACCCTGCAGGGGTGTACTTCGTCACACACGCTCTCGCCACTTACCACCATGTACACGTCGTGTACCTCGGCAACCTTCAAGCGGAAGCCTGGCGAGGGAGTCGGCCACGACCTGACTAACCACACAAGTCTCTAGTCCAGGTTTATCGCCTATTCGGGTTCCATCCGCAAGGAGATCCGGCCGGGGTGTCGCTCACGGCCCCAAACGATGTGTGCAGGCTTCCCGAGCCCACCATCCGGGTGCCACTTGGTACACCAGGCCACGTGTGCCTAGTCTGTCCCAAGCCCACCTGTACCGGGTGCCACTTGGTAGACTACTAACACTACCTACAAACACCAGAAACTAGTTGCAACTCCTGGACAGAGATCGAGGCGGTTAATAAGTCGAGAGGGGCACTTAAGCATTCCAATGTGTGGTAGTAACTGTTCATGGATCACAACACAGAACTCGGTTCCTGAGGACGGCTGCAATGAGACAACCCACCATGTACTCCTACATGGCCTCTCACCGCTACCTTTAACAAATCGTGTTCACACACTTAGCTCTCAACAGTAGGACATGTTCACCACTTTCCAATTCATCCCCGATGAATCAGTCCTGACACAACTCTAAGCAATAGCGGGCATGACAAACAAGCATGAATGAGTAGGCACATCAGGGCTCAAACAACTCCTACTCATGCTAGTGGGTTTCATCTATTTACTGTGGCAATGACAGGTCATGCAGAGGATAAAGGGGTTCAGCTACCGCAGCAAGTAACAGATGAATCGTTGTTGTCCTAATGCAGTAAAAGAGAGCAGGAGCGAGAGAGTGGGATTGTATCGGAATGAACAAGGGGGTTTTGCTTGCCTGGCACTTCTGAAGATAGCATTGAGTCTTCATTAGTGTCAACGATCACAACGTCGGAACATCGTCTACCGAGAGTGGACAAATACCGGCAAACAAGGAAGAGCACAATCAATGCAATGCACAATATGATGCATGATCATGACATGAAAATATGTTGTGATTTGAGCTAATGCAACTAGCAGCAAGTTAAATGGAGTTGGTTTGAGCACTAGGTTCAAATTCAAACTCCATATGTGCTTTCTTAAATGCCACTTATATGATTTGTCCTAAACAGCAAGTTTAAGTTGCTCTAACATGCATGAAACCAGTGCAGATGGATAGATTGGATTTTTCTGATCATTTTTCATATATAATTTGTTTCATTTGGAGCTACGGTTGAATTTCTATGAATTTTAGAAGTTTAGGGCATTTTCTGGAATTCCTGAATTATTTTAAATCCAGAAAAGGATTAATTGCGTTAGCACTGCGTCATGCCCGTGTCAGCGGTCAACTGGGTTGACCCAGGTCAAACCTGACGTGTGGGGGCCACACGTCAGCGACACAGGGCTAATCCCGGTCAAACCCAGCGCTGACTGGGGTTTGACCAGGCCTGGAGCCCACTGTCAGTGGTTGTGGGCGGTTTAAGCAGCGGGGTTAGCGCCTAATGGCCGTGCCACGTCGGCGTGGTTACGCCGGCAATGACCCGACGCGGCGGCGATCGCCTGCCGGCCGTTTCCGGCCACGGATGGCCGCGCGGTTAGGTGCGTTGGAGAGCCCGTGGTGCGGGGCATCCAATGGTGGTCGTGGGGATGCCGGGGACGACGTGTAACGGCGGCGGCGATGAGCTCAGGCGGCGGCGGTTTCAGCCGTCGGCAAAGCGGCAGCTGCGGCGTGCAATCGAGAAAACGGAGAGGGGCAGAAGGAGCAGCAGCTCATAGCGGTTGTAGTAGGCTTCCAAGCTGGCTCGGGGAGGGCCGGAGCTGAGCGGGGCAGCGAGGCCGATCTCCGGCGGCCGAGGAGGGGAAAAGCGTCGGGGCGACGCTTCAGGGCTCTTCCGGTCACGTGAGCCGTCGTGGAGGACGAGGGAGGCACGTCGGAGCTCGGGGCCGCGTCGGAGAGGTGAGGGGAGTGGCAGTGGCCGTAGCAGCAGCAAACGGCAGCGACGTCGTGTTTGGTGGTGCTGCGGGGAGGGAGCTAGAGGAGAGGGAGAGAGCTCCAGAGTGAGGGGAGAGTGAGAGGGGGGCCTCGGGCATCTCCAGACGCGGATTAGGACGAAGGGGCGGCCTCCAGCGCGAAGCAGGAGGTGGAGGGCTCCGCGGGTGCGCGCGTGTGTTCGCTCCTGCCTACTGGCAGGAGGAAGACGACGAGCAAGGAGGTAAGTGGGCTGGGCCAGCCAGCTATAGTGCTGGGCCGGTTCGTTGGCGCCAGGTAAGTCCTTTCCTCTCTCTCTCGCTTTAATGTTTTTCTAATTTTTGCACATTTGTTTTAATTTGGTTTGCTAACCAAATTATTTTTGCAGCTTCTGGGAATTATTGTGGATGCAAAAAGGTTTATCCTAGAGCTCCACAAAATATTCGAGGATCATTGGAGCAATAAAAATATTTATAGAATTTTTTGCTCCAACTCAAATACAATTATGATTTAATTCAATGGCCAAAATGTCCTGGAAAATTATGCATCATCTATGGCAGAGGCTTTCACCTTTTTCCATAAATCATGAACATTTTATAAGGATATTTGAGTTCGTTGAAAATATTTTGGTTGAACCTATTTGAGTTCTTTTGGTGCTAGGGTTTTATCATCCCCCATTTCAATCTTAAATAAAATTTAAACATGATGCACTCATGGAGCTAGTCTAGTGCAAGACCAGAAGCTAGGGATGTGACAACTCACCCCCACTAAACAAGAATCTCGTCCCGAGATTCGAGACGTGAGGTAAGAAGACAGAGGGGACACAAGGCTAACACGATCTTCACGGTCCAACTTCCCTTCTCGAAGATGTTGATTCGTTGCATCATCTTGATCTTGACATCTTGCTTGAGAACTCCACTCAACATGACCACGAGAAGAAATGGAAACTCTAGAAGAATCGATGTTCTCGAGGATCGAGCAACTGACGATCAACTCACGGAATGAGGCATAGAACACCTCTTTAGCTGAAATGTTCAAACACACTTCGGGAGGAATGGAAGAACAGATGACGGGGTTCAATTTGGTAGGCAACAATTCCGCGCTTGAGGAGATGGTGAATGGTTTCAAGATAGCGATGAAATAATTGCCATGATTCCATAAACGGGCACCTTAGGGAAGGTGGCTCGTAGAAATATTCCCTTAAGTGGCAAAAAGAATTACTTTTGATACAAAGATCGTTGAAACTCTTTAAACCAGCTTAAGGCAATCACAAACGATCGTGTGAACGAATTCGAAAGAATGGCATACTCATACCAGAAGGAATGATGTGGACTACCTTGTTGAAGACAACACCATGGATGATTTTGCTTATCATCGGGGATGGATGGGGCCCATAGTAGGACCACTTTTGAATATGATCCTAAACAGTAATTACTGAGATGCAAGCTGGGAACAAAATGCAAATGCTGGGTATGATTCTGGTAATTGGGGATAACTCAACGAGACTGATTCCACCGTTGGATGGTTCTAGCATAATCGAGGAAACCGAGAGCACAAGGACCCCTGAGGATCAACTTCTAGAATAAGTTGCACTAAATCCTCATGGAGAAGATGGTTAAATAGCTCAACCAAGATACTACAATGATAGATCTTCCGGCTAGGTGTGTCGGCCACGACATCCACTTACCGGGTTACGAAGACCAATATTATAGCTATTGGGAGATGTTCCAACCATCATATCTGCCTGAGATTCAGATCTGGTTGGTAACAGGATATTTCAGACAGCATGTCCGGAAAAGGAAAGTTTGCAACACAAACCGACGAGATGGCGTTGCGAGATTCTCGGGAGATGAACTACGATAGTAAGCTCCAAAACATGAGTTGGTTCTGCTACAAAGATGTGAACATGTTGTCCCAGACAAGCATGACCACGTAGTAGTCTTACAACAAAACACTACCGGGTTCTGATTGGGAGCCATCAATGAGGATATCGAAGTCCTTACATAAGGCATGCTTGTTAAGAAGGAACTTTTTCTCCTCGAGCAAATCAATCAGTGGCTTGGTGTGCTAGGAACACATATAGCATGAAGGTTGCAAGTCTCCAGACCACAGAATACTTCTCACATATGCATGACTGACTTGGGATGATTCCAAAGGAAGCAAAAACAATCTTTCTTGAGTTCACGGCGGCAACTTGCATCGATTGCACGTAGACCAGAGGAAGTCACTTTCTTCCATCCAAACATATCCTTCATGAGATAGCACGAAGAAAATGCTAGCACAAGTTTCCAACACTAACTTAATGTTCAACACGAGTCATGGAGAAGATAAGAATGTTGCCGATGGGCTCAGCAACAATTTATCAAAATTCCAATGGAGATGGACTTCCACAACTATGTGGACAAGGTTAGCATTGGTCAGACCCAAAAGATATAATGGTGTATGCTCGAGGGATCAACCACGAGTAAGACAACATTATGAACATCGTTGGTTCTGATTTGATTTGATGATAGCCCATACTCAAATCAAAGTCTTGATACGACAATAGGTCCAACAACTGATCACAGGGACCAATCGATGAAGATATCATCTTTCTTCAAAACACTCACAAAAAGATATCCCTTAAAATGAACTAAGCTAGGCAAGCTTTTATCTTCCAACTCTCCAAGTTGTTGTTTGGCTTAACCAACTAGCTCAGGGGTATCCAACACAGATTCTTGGAGAAAGGGTGGTTTGCAAGAATACCAACATGATCACGAACTCAACATCGCGGTCAGGTGATGACCTGGTGATACTTCCGAGAAGATATTCGGAAAATCACATACCACCGATATGTTGCTAAGCTCGAGAACCATCTTGCTTTTCAGGGCAAGACGATATGATCAAGAGAGTGATGGATTGACACAATCCTATCTCATTAATCGAGGAGTGCACCAGGGAAAACGGACTAGGTCGCACGATAAATCTTAGGATGACGATTCGATAACCGGCATACTAAGGATGAGAGTATTGTCCATTAACTACCAAGCAACGGGGTTGCTAGGAGTATTGATTTTACACATCACGGTTCACTTGTCGGTATTCCGGTTGTGACAACACGGGACCAAGGAATGAATAATGATGGCGAGAAGTATCACTGCGTCAAGAATTCATAAGAGGTGATGCAATTCTCATGACACTCTTGACATAAAGATGGTAACGCTCCAAGGTAGAGCAGAGCAAAGGCTGGATTGGCATTTTGATCTGCGGAATACAATTGTTTTGACCCGATCCTAGATATGGATGAGGTTCTGGAGTTAGTTTCTCCTAGTCATTCCAGAATAGAATGGCTTGACGGACCACAAGAATAATAGGCATCGATAACACGAATGCACAACTAGTCCCGACTATCAATTAATAGACGGAGGTCAGAATACAACTAAAGAGAGACAACTCGAAGGGGCATATATCTCTGAGTTGTGGATGCATAGATTAGTATGTCGAGCAAAGCAAAACATTTCTTCCGGATAACCCATGCAGAAAGGTAGAACTGGCAGATTCACAATTCTTGAAGGGAGAACCCATTAAGAGCACTCTTATTGTGATCCTTTAGTTCAACGAGGAACTTCTGCCAAAGATGGTTCATGGTATTTGGAAGAGTGATATACCACGGACCTCGAGGACTATCGCAAGGGTTACTAATATCTTAAGGGAACTAGCAAATACTATCAACAGGAGGTAAGTGGAGTGAATCTTGGGCTCAAGAACCCAGAAATAGAATGCCTACTAACTAAATGGCATCACGGATGCTTTCGAGAATAATGGCCAGAATCATCACACTGGGGATACAAAGCATTGCTAGATTACTGAGTGGTTCTCTAAAACACCTAGGGTCATAATAATAACTCCAACATATATGTCAAGGCAACAGAGTACCTCAACTCAACGATTAGTGTGGTTAATCTGGCCCAAAGGAACCTCGGGAACGGAAATAAGGGATTTGAAAATGCATCGGACTATTTAGAAACCTGGGATGACTCGGACAGCATAACGGCTGTAAATGCTCAGAAAGGATTTGAGACATTCACAAGGATTTTCATAGTCACTTAACAACATCATATCAAGGTTCTGGGATGAACTGTCAACACATGGAAGTAGTAGAAACTGAACTGAGGCTTGGAGCCAACAACCCTACGAGTCTACGGATTTGTAACACGTGATCCTGATAGAAAGATGAGAAGCCTAGTTCTTAATCCCTGTAGAAGAGAAGAGGTTGACTCAGATCAGAAGGGCATAAGGTAAAGGAGTAAAAAGAGCCTTACGTTCCCTTCCACAATCAATTCCCTTATATAACTAAAGCATTTCTAGACTCAACTTCGACCAGTTTGGCTTGGTAATCCTACAGGCAGTCAGGCTCTGATACCAAAGCTGTCGGGACCCCGATTCCAAGTCACACCGATCTAGCCTGTAACACCTCATATCACTTTGCGGCCTCACGCACGGTACTCCCACGGGTGTCGCCTTACCATGGCCCGAGACCGTTTGTGCCTTTTGGCTCACGTATATGATAGTGTCGTTAGCATCCATATGACAGAGAACCCGGGCCGACATGGCTAGTCGTGAACCCAAAGCGGCACTAACTTACGGGGACAGGCATACATGAATCAACATCGAGCATGTCGGTCAGCAGCATGCGAATCCGGGCTGTAGCACTGGGCTAACAGGACTCCGGGAACCCGGGCTATAGCAGGCTAGGCAGGACTCCGGATGTCACCGCGTGACATTTCCCTGAAGGGACAGACACAGGAACGATATGAAACACATGCCGGCCAGTCAAGTGTCCAGAGCAGTAGTGCTGGGCTAGCAAGACTCCGGTGAACCGGGCTGTAGCGGACTACTATGGCTCAAGGAGGCACTAGACTACATTTCCCCATGAGAGAGGCTGCTAAGGATAGACAACTAGATTGTCGGATCCCACACATACCAAGCATTTCAATCATACACACAATATGCTCGATATGTGCAAATACAACATGGCATCACAACAAGACTCTACGACTCAGAGTATTTATTCATTAGGCTCCGAAGAGCCAGATATTACAAACATGGGTCTCATGACCCAACATTCAGAGCATACAAGTCAAAGCACATGCGGAAGCTTAACATGTCTGAGTACAGACATCTATAAATGAAAAAGGCTGAGAAGCCTGACTATCTACCAGATCCTGCCGAGGGCACAAGACCGTAGCTGAGGTATCAAGCTAAGCGTCGAAGTCCACACGGGACTACTAGCGAGACTGACGTCTCTCTGCAAAATATAAAATAAGCAAACGTGAGTACAAATGTACCCAGCAAGACTTACATCAGAACTATCTACATTTGCATCGGTATCAACAAAAGGGGTGGTGGAGTTTAACTGCAGCAAGCCAGCTTTGACTCAGTGGCTAACCTGAACTACGACTGCAAGCAACTCTTTTGGGGTGGCGCACACGAGTCCACATATTCACCATATCAATACACCACTATGGATCCGCTCCCGTCTCCCTACGAGAACGCCATCCATAGCACTCACGCTTATCTTGCGCATTTTAGGGTATCCACTTTCACTTGTCTATGAACTGTTATAGGCAACCCAGAAGTCCTTTACCGCGGACACGGCTATTCGAATAGATCATATTAACCCTGCAGGGGTGTACTTCGTCACACACGCTCTCGCCACTTACCACCATGTACACGTCGTGTACCTCGGCAACCTTCAAGCGGAAGCCTGGCGAGGGAGTCGGCCACGACCTGACTAACCACACAAGTCTCTAGTCCAGGTTTATCGCCTATTCGGGTTCCATCCGCAAGGAGATCCGGCCGGGGTGTCGCTCACGGCCCCAAACGATGTGTGCAGGGTTCCCGAGCCCACCATCCGGGTGCCACTCGGTACACCAGGCCACGTGTGCCTAGTCTGTCCCAAGCCCACCTGTACCGGGTGCCACTTGGTAGACTACTAACACTACCTACAAACACCAGAAACTAGTTGCAACTCCTGGACAGAGATCGAGGCGGTTAATAAGTCGAGAGGGGCACTTAAGCATTCCAATGTGTGGTAGTAACTGTTCATGGATCATAACACAGAACTCGGTTCCTGAGGACGGCTGCAATGAGACAACCCACCATGTACTCCTACATGGCCTCTCACCGCTACCTTTAACAAATCGTGTTCACACACTTAGCTCTCAACAGTAGGACATGTTCACCACTTTCCAATTCATCCTCGATGAATCAGTCCTGACACAACTCTAAGCAATAGCGGGCATGACAAACAAGCATGAATGAGTAGGCACATCAGGGCTCAAACAACTCCTACTCATGCTAGTGGGTTTCATCTATTTACTGTGGCAATGACAGGTCATGCAGAGGATAAAGGGGTTCAGCTACCGCAGCAAGTAACAGATGAATCGTTGTTGTCCTAATGCAGTAAAAGAGAGCAGGAGCGAGAGAGTGGGATTGTATCGGAATGAACAAGGGGGTTTTGCTTGCCTGGCACTTCTGAAGATAGCATTGAGTCTTCATTAGTGTCAACGATCACAACGTCGGAACATCGTCTACCGAGAGGGGACAAATACTGGCAAACAAGGAAGAGCACAATCAATGCAATGCACAATATGATGCATGATCATGACATGACAATATGTTGTGATTTGAGCTAATGCAACTAGCAGCAAGTTAAATGGAGTTGGTTTGAGCACTAGGTTCAAATTCAAACTCCATATGTGCTTTCTTAAATGCCACTTATATGATTTGTCCTAAACAGCAAGTTTAAGTTGCTCTAACATGCATGAAACTAGTGCAGATGGATAGATTGGATTTTTCTGATCATTTTTCATATATAATTTGTTTCATTTGGAGCTACGGTTGAATTTCTATGAATTTTAGAAGTTTAGGGCATTTTCTGGAATTCCTGAATTGTTTTAAATCCAGAAAAAGGATTAATTGCGTTAGCACTGCGTCATGCCCGTGCCAGCGGTCAACTGGGTTGACCCAGGTCAAACCTGACGTGTGGGGGCCACACGTCAGCGACACAGGGCTAATCCCGGTCAAACCCAGCGCTGACTGGGGTTTGACCAGGCCTGGGGCCCACTGTCAGTGGTTGTGGGCGGTTTAAGCAGCGGGGTTAGCGCCTAATGGCCGTGCCACGTCGGCGTGGTTACGCCGGCAATGACCCGACGCGGCGGCGATCGCCGGCCGGCCGTTTCCGGCCACGGATGGCCGCGCGGTTAGGTGCGTTGGAGAGCCCGTGGTGCGGGGCATCCAATGGTGGTCGTGGGGATGCCGGGGACGGCGTGTAACGGCGGCGGCGATGAGCTCAGGCGGCGGCGGTTTCAGTCGTCGGCAAAGCGGCAGCTGCGGCGTGCAATCGAGAAAACAGAGAGGGGCAGAAGGAGCAGCAGCTCACAGCGGTTGCAGTAGGCTTCCAAGCTGGCTCGGGGAGGGCCGGAGCTGAGCGGGGCGGCGAGGCCGATCTCCGGCGGCCGAGGAGGGGAAAAGCGTCGGGGCGACGCTTCGGGGCTCTTCCGGTCATGTGAGCCGTCGTGGAGGACGAGGGAGGCACGTCGGAGCTCGGGGCCGCGTCGGAGAGGTGAGGGGAGTGGCAGTGGCCGTAGCAGCAGCAAACGGCGGCGACGTCGTGTTCGGTGGTGCTGCGGGGAGGGAGCTAGAGGAGAGGGAGAGAGCTCCAGAGTGAGGGGAGAGTGAGAGGGGGGCCTCGGGCATCTCCAGACGCGGATTAGGACGAAGGGGCGGCCTCCAGCGCGAAGCAGGAGGTGGAGGGCTCCGCGGGTGCGCGCGTGTGTTCGCTCCTGCCTACTGGCAGGAGGAAGACGACGAGCGAGGAGGTAAGTGGGCTGGGCCAGCCAGCTACAGTGCTGGGCCGGTTCGTTGGCGCCAGGTAAGTCCTTTCCTCTCTCTCTTGCTTTACTGTTTTTCTAATTTTTGCACATTTGTTTTAATTTGGTTTGCTAACCAAATTATTTTTGCAGCTTCTGGGAATTATTGTGGATGCAAAAAGGTTTATCCTAGAGCTCCACAAAATATTCGAGGATCATTGGAGCAATAAAAATATTTATAGAATTTTTTGCTCCAACTCAAATACAATTATGATTTAATTCAATGGCCAAAATGTCCTGGAAAATTATGCATCATCTATGGCAGAGGCTTTCACCTTTTTCCATAAATCATGAACATTTTATAAGGATATTTGAGTTCGTTGAAAATATTTTGGTTGAACCTATTTGAGTTCTTTTGGTGCTAGGGTTTTATCATCCCCCATTTCAATCTTAAATAAAATTTAAACATGATGCACTCATGGAGCTAGTCTAGTGCAAAACCAGAAGCTAGGGATGTGACAGGTGCGGCTGGAGCTGGTAGAACTCGAGCCAAGAGCGGAAGAAGGCGCTCACGGGCAGGCCGATTCCGCGCAAGAAATGTGAGCGGAAGACCACCCGCTCGCCCTCCCGCGGCTCCGGCGTAATCTCCTTCGCCGGAGCGAGACGGACCTCCACCTTGTCCGCTTCGGGTAGCCGCCGCGTCTTGCGGAGGAATTCGACGTGATCCTCATGGACGTTGGAGCCGTCCCAATCCCCGCCATACTGCTCCGTCGTGGGAGGCATTGCGAAAACGAGCGCGGCGGCGGAGGAACGAGTGGTGGAAGAGCGCGGCGGCGAGGCGCTGTTGCAAGAAACGGCAGGAGGAAGAAGATGGTGGAAGGAGGAGGAGCGTGCGAGGGCCTGCCGCTCTCCCTCTCCCCCTACTTATAGCTTTGCGAGGTGAAGCCGGGGAGGCCGGACGTGGGGTGAGACGTGGGATTAACTGCACCCACTCCCCCCACGCCTCGCGATTATTACGCTCTAAAGGCGTGCCGAAACTGCCGCAAGGAGACGTGCGGGCGGTTTCGAGCTGCAGAGAATCCGCGTCTGGGCCCGGGCGTGGACGTGGCGGGCCCCCGCCCTGCGGCGACGTCCCGTCGCGCGCGTGGGCTGGCAGGCTTTTTGACCGAGAGAGGCCACGTGGTTCGCAGGCGGCAAGTGGCCGGCCCGCAGCCCGGTGCACGCGCTGGCGAGCTCCCCGCCCTCCGACTCCGGAATTTTTGGCCAAGGCGGCGCGCCTAACCAAAGTCGGCTCCCAGCTGTCGACTTGTCAAGATAGGAAGCTGATCGAGCTTCTCAACTCCTACCCAACCTCGAAGCCCAATCAGCTTCGGGGACTACTGTCGGAGTAAATGGCCACGGGTAGCCAAACCGAGTACCCCTGGCTCTTCCAAAAAATTATCAGGCCTTTGGGCCTTCGAGCACCCCAAACACTGGACCGCCTTCCCTGGTCGGCTACCTCTGAAGCCGACTCACAGAAGGCGACCCAGCCTCAGCAACCTCCCCCCGGGATAACCACGGGGTGGCCGACTCCGGGAAGCCGGCCATGGAGGATGCCGACTTCCCAGAAGCCAGCCATGAAGAACGCTGACTTCAAGAAACCGGCCAAGACCGCAACCACCAAAGCTACGCCCACATAACGGTGACAAGACGGGGTGTGGCCACAGTGCGGCCCACTACCCCCGAAGCCCGAGGCAGGCATGGCCACAGGACGCCGTACGGGACGACCATCTCCCGTCCGGCTCGGCACTGTAGCCATGCTGGCCTCAACGTCACCCACGGCAGACGCCAGTACGGCCCACGGGCGATAGGCCCCTTTAGCCAGAGAGAGGCGCGAAGGCGGCCCGGCCTCCCCCAGTCGGCCGAGGGCGTAGCCGGCCCCCAGAGGCCGGCTACCCCCTCCCTCGAAGCATGTGCCACATTAAGGAGACAAGACGAGGTAAGGCTACAGTGAGAGCCCTCGAGGCGGCACACTGTAGCCACGCTTACCTCGACGAAGCCCTCGTCATCAGGGGCGAGGCTACAGTAAGCAGCCGCCGACAAGACCCTAGGCGGTGGGGCCGGCCTGTCGACCAAGAGGCCGGCAGCCGGCGGGACCCACCAGTCGGCAGGCCCCAACGGCCGGCGGAGAAGCCGGCGAGCGTAGACGCTGACGGCTGGGGCCAGCGCCCAGCCGGATTACCATTGTACCCCCGGGGGGTAGGCCTATATAAACCCCCCGGGACACCCATGCAAGGGGTTGGCTTCTTAGCATAGCACACACACCATAGAGAGAGAGAGAAGCAAGAGCTAGCCTTGTTCTTCTTCTCCCTTGAGCCCAACAGCTCTATGAGCGATTGTAGCTACTTTCCCTGATCTAGTGATCATGCGGAGACCCCGCAGAGCAGGACTAGGGGTGTTATCTCCTCGGAGAGCCCCGAACCTGGGTAAGATCCGCCGGCGTGCATGTCTTCGCCTCATCCCGTTTCCAGGCACCGGCGACGTCTTACTGGCACCCACTATGATAAGCCATCCATTGGCATATGTCGCACCTACCACCTGACACCAGAACAGGATTACCGAACCACTATGGTGCGGATCTCACTATGGTTTACCTACGAGGTTCGGTAGTAACTTGATCTGAAGTTTCATGATCATCATCATTAACTTCCTCACTAATTGGTGTAGGCATCACTAGAACTGATTTCTGTGATGAACTTCTTTCCAATTCGGGAGTAGGTACAATTACCTCATCAAGTTCTACTTTCCTCCCACTCACTTCTTTCGAGAGAAACTCCTTCTCTAGAAAGGATCCATTCTTAGCAACAAATGTCTTGCCTTCGGATCTGTGATAGAAGGTGTACCCAACTATCTCCTTTGGGTATCCTATGAAGATGCACTTCTCCGATTTGGGTTCGAGCTTATCAGTTTGAAACTTTTTCACATAAGCATCGCCGCTCCAAACTTTAAGAAACGACAGCTTTGGTTTCTTGCTAAACCACAGTTCATACGGTGTCGTCTCAATGGATTTATATGGTGCCCTTTTTAACGTGAATGCAGCTGTCTCTAATGCATAACCCCAAAACTATAGTGGTAAATCGGTAAGAAACATCATAAATTGCACTATATCCAATAAAGTATGGTTATGACGTTCGGACACACCATTATGCTGTGGTGTTCCAGGTGGCACAAATTTGTGAAACTATTCCACATTGTTTTAATTGAAGACCAAACTTGTAACTCAAATATTTGTCTCCGTGATCAGATCGCAGAAACTTTATTTTCTTGTCACGATGATTTTCCACTTCACTCTGAAATTCTTTGAACTTTTCAAATGTTTCAGACTTATGTTTCATCAAGTAGATATACCCAAATCTGCTCAAATCATCTGTGAAGGTTAGAAAATAACGATACCCGCCGCGAGCCTCAACATTCATCGGACCACATACATCAGTATGTATGATTTCCAACAAATCTGTTGCTCGCTCCATTGTTCTGGAGAACGGCGTTTTAGTCATTTTGCCCAAGAGGCATGGTTCGCAAGCATCAAGTGATTCCAAAAGCCCATCGGCATGGAGTTTCTTCATGCGCTTTACACCAATATGACCTAAACGGCAGTGCCACAAATAAGTTGCACTATCTTTATTAACTTTGCATCTTTTGGCTTCAATATTATGAATATGTGTATCACTACGATCGAGATCCAACAAACTATTTTCATTGGGTGTATGACCATCGAAGGTTTTATTCATGTAAACTAAATAACAATTATTCTCTGATTTTAAATGAATAAACGTATTGCAATAAACATGATCAAATCATATTCATGCTCAACGCAAACACCAAATAACACTTATTTAGTTTCAACACTAATCCCAAAAGTATAGGGAGTGTGCGATGATGATCATATCAATCTTGGAACTACTTCCAACACACATTGTCACCTCGCCCTTTACTAGTTTTATTCTGCAACTCCCGTTTCAAGTTACTACTTTTAGCAACTGAACCAGTATCAAATACCGAGGGGTTGCTATAAACACTAGTAAAGCACACATCAATAACATGTATATCAAATATACCTTTGTTCACTTTGCCATCCTTCTTATCCACCAAATACTTGGGGTAGTTCCGCTTCCAGTGACCAGTCCTTTGCAGTAGAAGCACTTAGTCTCAGGCTTAGGTCTAGACTTGGGCTTCTTCACTTGAGCAACAACTTGCTTGCCGTTCTTCTTGAAGTTCCCCTTCTTCCCTTTGCCCTTTTTCTTGAAACTAGTGGTCTTGTCAACCATCAACACTTGATGATTTTCTTGATTTCTACCTTCGCCAATTTCAGCATTGCGAAGAGCTCGGGAATTACTTTCGTCATCCCTTGCATATTATAGTTCATCACGAAGTTCTAGTAAATTGGTGATAGTGACTAGAGAACTTTGTCAATTACTATCTTATCTGGAAGTTTAACTCCCACTTGATTCAAGCAATTGTAGTACCCAGACAATCTGAGTATATGCTCACTGGTTGAGCTATTCTCCTCCATCTTGTAGGCAAAGTACTGTCAGAGGTATCATACCTCTCGACACGGGCATGAGTATGAAATACCAATTTCAACTCTTGGAACATCTTATATGCTCCGTGGCGTTGAAAACAATTTTTGAAGTCCCGGTTCTAAGCCGTAAAGCATGGTGCACTTAAACTATCAAGTAGTCATCATATCGAGCTTTGCCAAACGTTCATACCGTCTGCATTTGCTCCTGCAATAGTTCTATCACCTAGCGGTGCATCAAGGACATAATTCTTCTGTGCAGCAATGAGGAAAATCCTCAGATCACGGACCAAGTCCGCATCATTGCTACTATCATCTTTCAAATTATATTTCTCTAGGAACATATCAAAAATAAACGGGGAACAACATCGCGAGCTATTGATCTACAACATAGATATGCAAATACTACCAGGACTAAGTTCATGATAAATTAAAGTTCAATTAATCATATTACTTAAGAACTCCCACTTAGATAGACATCCCTCTAATCCTCTAAGTGATCACGTGATCCATATCAACTAAACCATGTCCGATCATCACGTGAGATGGAGTTGTTTTCAATGGTGAACATCACTATGTTGATCATATCTACTATATGATTCACGCTCGACCTTTTGGTCTCAGTGTTCCGAGGCCATATCTGCATATGCTAGGCTCTTCAAGTTTAACCTGAGTATTCCACGTGTGCAACTGTTTTGCACCCGTTGTATTTGAACGTAGAGCCTATCACACCCGATCATCACGTGGTGTCTCAGCACGAAGAACTTTTGCAACGGTGCATACTCAGGGAGAACACTTATACCTTGAAATTTAGTGAGAGATCATCTTATAATGCTACCGTCAATCAAAGCAAGATAAGATGCATAAAAGATAAACATCACATGCAATCAATATAAGTGATATGATATGGCCATCATCATCTTGTGCTTGTGATCTCCATCTCCGAAGCACCGTCATGATCACCATCGTCACCGACGCGACACCTTGATCTCCATCGTAGCATCGTTGTCGTCTCGCCAACTTATGCTTCTACGACTATCGCTACCGCTTAGTGATAAAGTAAAGCATTACAGGGCGATTGCATTGCATACAATAAAGTGACAACCATATGGCTCCTGCCAGTTGCCGATAACTCGGTTACAAAACATGATCATCTCATACAATAAAATATAGCATCATGTCTTGACCATATCACATCACAACATGCCCTGCAAAAACAAGTTAGACGTCCTCTACTTTGTTGTTACAAGTTTTACGTGGCTGCTACGGGCTGAGCAAGAACCGATCTTACCTACGCATCAAAACCACAACGATAGTTCATCAAGTTAGTGCTGTTTTAACCTTCACAAGGACCGGGCGTAGCCACACTCGATTCAACTAAAGTTGGAGAAACTGACACCCGCCAGCCACCTATGTGCAAAGCACGTCGGTAGAACCAGTCTCGCGTAAGCGTATGCGTAATGTCGGTCCGGGCCGCTTCATCCAACAATACCGCCGAACCAAAGTATAACATGCTGGTAAGCAGTATGACTTGTATCGCCCACAACTCACTTGTGTTCTACTCGTGCATATAACATCTACGCATAAAACCTGGCTCTGATGCCACTCTTGGGGAACGTAGTAATTTCAAAAATTTCCTACGCACACACAGGATCATGGTGATGCATAGCAACGAGAGGGGAGAGTGTGTCCACGTACCCTCGTAGACCGAAAGCGGAAGTTTTCTGACAACGCGGTTGATGTAGTCGTACGTCTTCACGATCCGACCGATCCAAGTACCGAACGCACGGCACCTCCGAGTTCAGCACACGTTCAGCTCGATGACGTCCCACGAACTCCGATCCAGCAGAGCTTCACGGGATAGTTCCGCCAGCACGACGGCGTGGTGACAGTGATGACGATGTTACCGACGCAGGGCTTCGCCTAAGCACCGCTACGATATGATCGAGGTGAAATATGGTGGAGGGGGGCACCGCACACGGCTAAGAGATCAAGAGATCAATTGTTGTGTCTAGAGGTGCCCCCCTGCCCCCGTATATAAAGGAGGGAGGGAGAGGCCGGCCCTAGAGGGGGCGCGCCAAGTGTGGGGAGTCCTACTAGGACTCCCAAGTCCTAGTAGGATTCCCCTTTCCTTTCCAGAGTAGGAGAGAAGGAAAGAGGGGGAGAGGGAGAAGGAAAAGGGGCTGCACCCCTTGTCCAATTCAGACAAGAGGGGGGCACGCGCCTCCTTCCTTTTGGCCTCTCTTCTCTATTCCCGTATGGCCCAATAAGGCCCAATACTTCTCCCGGTGAATTCCCGTAACTCCCCGGTACTCCAAAAATACCCGAATCACTCGGAACCTTTCCCATGTCCGAATATAGTCATCCAATATATCGATCTTTACGTCTCGACCATTTCGAGACTCCTCGTCATGTTCCCGATCTCAACCGGGACTCCAAACTACCTTCGGTACATCAAATCACATAAACTCATAATACAATCGTCACCGAAACTTTAAGCGTGCGGACCTTACGGGTTCGAGAACTATGTAGACATGACCGAGACACGTCTCCGGCCAATTACCAATAGTGGAACCTGGATGCTCATATTGGCTCCCACATATTCTACGAAGATCTTTATCAGTCAAATCGCATAACAACATACGTTGTTCCCTTTGTCATCGGTATGTTACTTGTCCGAGATTCGATCGTCGGTATCTCAATACCTAGTTCAATCTCGTTACCGGCAAGTCTCTTTACTCGTTCCGTAATACATCATCCTGCAACTAACTCATTAGTTACAATGCTTGCAAGGCTTATAGTGATGTGTATTACCGAGTGGGCCCAGAGATACCTCTCTGACAATCGGAGTAACAAATCCTAATCTCGAAATACACCAACCCAACAAATACCTTTGGAGACACCTGTAGAGCACCTTTATAATCACCCAGTTACGTTGTGACGTTTGGTAGCACATAAAGTGTTCCTCCGATAAACGGGAGTTGCATAATCTCATAGTCATAGGAACATGTATAAGTCATGAAGAAAGCAATAGCAACATACTAAACGATCAAGTGCTAAGCTATCGGAATGGGTCAAGTCAATCACATCATTCTCTAATGATGTGATCCCGTTAATCAAATGACAACTCATGCCTATGGCTAGGAAACTTAACCATCTTTGATTCAACGAGCTAGTCAAGTAGAGGCATAGTAGTGACACTCTGTTTGTCTATGTATTCACACATGTACTAAGTTTCCGGTTAATACAATTCTAGCATGAATAATAAACATTTATCATGAAATAAGGAAATAAATAATAACTTTATTATTGCCTCTAGGGCATATTTCCTTCACTGGTACCAAGCGCGCGGAGCCTGCTTGAGTCCGTACAAGGACCGCGAAAGCAGGCACACGTGGTCGGGAAGCGCCGGGTCAACAAACCCGGTGGGCTGCTGGCAGAAGACCTGCTCCTCGAGGTGACCATGGAGAAAGGCGTTGGAGACATCCATCTGGTGCACCGGCCTAGCACGGGAGACCGCAAGGTGGAGAACCGTGCGTATTGTGCCGGGCTTGACGACCGGAGCGAAGGTGTCGGTGAAGTCGATGCCAGCACGCTGTCGAAAGCCACGAACGACCCAGTGCGCTTTGTAGCGATCAAAGGTACCATCAGAACGGAGCTTGTGTTTAAAGACCCGCTTCCCGGTAATCACGTTGGCGTGCCGGGGACGGGGAACAAGCTACCACGTCCGGTTGCGCAACAGGGCGTCAAACTCCTCTTGCATCGCAGCCATCCAGAGCGGGTCACGAAGAGGGGCTGGAACGAAGGACGGCAATGGCGACGGCTCAGAGATGGACACCGCATGGACGTAGTTATCCGAGGCGTAGCGCGAGCTCGGGCGAAAGACGCCCGTACGGGCACGGGTGACCGGGCGCCGGGGGCGCCAAGGGGGCTGGGGGCGCCAAGGGGGCCGAGGGCGCCGTGGGGGCCACGGGCGCCAACGTCGGGGGCGCCAGCGCCGCGGCTGGAGGAGGCGCCACATGCGGGGGGCGCCCGTCAAAGCCAGGGGCGGGCCAAGAGAGGCGCGCGAGCGCCCTGGGAGAGGCGTCGAGGAGCCCGCGTCACCGGTGGCGGGAGGAACAGCCGAGGATACCTGGTGAGACGGAAATGCATGCTCATCAAAGTAAACATGCCGGGAAGTGAACACACGGTTTGAGACGGGATCGTAGCACCGATAGCCCTTGGAGTTGGAGGGGTAGCCGATGAAGATGCAAGCGACAAAACGAGGTGCGAGTTTGTGAGGAGCGGAGTCGGCAATGCTAGGATAGCAAAGGCACCCGAAAATACACAAGCCATCATAAGATGGGGGCGTACCGAAGAGAAGATGGTGAGGTGCATAGTTCCACCGTGGGCGGCAAGGGCGAAGGTTAAGGAGAAGAGAAGCAGTAGCGAGTGCGTCCGGCCAGAAACGAGGCGACACGTTAGCATGGAACAGGAGTGTGCGAACGCAGTCGTCAGTGTGCGAAGGACGCGTTCGGCTCGACCGTTCTACTGGGAAGTATACAGGCATGTGAGACGAAAAACTGTGTCGTGGTGCGACAGAAAAGTGCGGAAAGCAAGGTTGTCGATCTCTTTTCCATTGTCAGTCTGAAGAGCAAGGATGGGACGCCCAAAGTGCGTGCTGACATAGGAGTAAAAATCCGTCAAGGTGGAGAGTGCATCCGACTTTCTGCACAAATGAAAAGTCCACACATAATGAGAATAATCATCAAGGATAACCAGATAATATAAATAGCCCGAATTACTAGGAACCGGAGAGGTCCAAACATCGCTATGAAGCAACTGAAAATGAAAAGAAGCTATGGTGGTGGAGTTATTAAACGGGAGGCGAACATGTTTGCCGACACGACATGCATGACAGGTGTGATCCTCTATCTTATGACAACTGAAACTGAAACTCTTAAGAATATGATGAAGTGTGACGGGGTTGGGATGACCCAAACGAGCGTGCCAAAGATCGACGCCGGCGGAGAGAGCAACCGGTGCGGTGGTGGAGGTGGACGGCGAATGCACCGGATAGAGCTCGTCGAAGCTGTCACAGCGGTGAAGTACCATCCTAGTTCGAGCGTCCTTGACACAAAACCCAAGCTCGTCAAATTCAACCGTAACAGGATTTTTACGTGTTAAACAACGAACAGAAACAAGGTTCTTAATAAGATGAGGTGACACAAGTATGTTAGACAGAGTAATAGGCATGGAATTAGAAGGAAAAGAAGTGTGCCCTGCATGTGTGATAGGGAGCGTGGAACCGTCGCCGACAATGATGCAGCAGTCGGTGGTAACGGGAGTGAAGGAGGCAAGATTACCAGGATCAGCAAACTTGTGAGACGTAGCCCCGGTGTCCATATACCAATCATCACCTCGAGTGGAGTTGTTCGACGTAGGAGCGGCGGGCAGCGCGGCGAAGAGCACCGGGTCCCAGGGCGCTGGTGGCAAGGCCGGCGAGGGGGACGGAGACGCCATGGTGTAAGCAGGAACGACACCGGTCCATGGGTTGTAGCCGGAGGCCCACGGGGAAGGCACCTGAAGCTATGGTTGCTGCTACTGACGAGGTGCACCGACGTCTTGCTGCTGCGGCTGCTGGCCGCCGTGCCGGCCACCGCGCCGGCCCCCGCGGCGCCTTTCGGCGCAAGGGGCGGGAGGCGGCGCATAAAAAACCGTGGGCGAAGGACCACTCGGCACCACGGACGAGGCCACCTGCTCCGTCGATGCACCGCCGTAGGGTGCTCCGTACGAAGCGGGCGCACCGTAAGGAGACGCAGGCACCGAGGTTGGCGGGTAGGCGTAGGCCAACGGGGCAGCGTGGCCATAGGACCGCTGCAGCGCAGAGGGAGCCGGCCACTGGCTACCCGGCGCGGCACCGTAGGAGCCGGCCACCGGGCCCTGATGTGGATGCGCTACTCCGTAGGGCACAGACAGGACACCCTGATGATGCGTATACGGAGCGGCGCCGTAGAAGCCTGCAGGCGGGACTCCATACAGAAGCGGGACAGCGCCCTGATGACTGATGGCTGGAGTGGTGCCGTACGGCGCAGACGGGACGACGGCGCCGTAGGAGCCCACTGGCGGCTGAGCAGCGGAGTCGCTGAAGACCGGCGACGGTGACGCGGCGGAGACCTGGGCAGTGGCAGCCATGGAGGTGCAGGCCAGGGAGAGCAGCGGCGGAGAAGCCAAAAAGGCGTGTGACACGGCGGCCTGGCGATGAAGCGCACAACAGCAGCGGGCGAGCGAGGCTTGGCGAAGTGCGCGGGGCTGGCAACCGGGGCTTGGCGAACTACGGCTGTAGCGCGCGGGGCTAGCCACGGCTGTGCACGCGAAGTGCAAAGCTAGCTAGACCAAACTTGATGGATTCTCAAGCAACATACACGTACACTAGACGTATACGTGAACTTGACCTGGCCGGCGGCTGGATCGGGCGGGGCGAGCAGCGGCTGTAGCGCGGGAGGGATAGTGGGTAGCGGCCGCTGGCGCGGTTGGCACGCGGGCAGCTCCGCCGCCGGAGGTGCCGGGGCCAGAAGCTAGGATTAGAACCCGGAAATTGATACCATGTATGTTGTGGGAATTGCACGATGTATTGCTCTTCGTGCATAGGCACGTATATATGATATACAAAGGTGGGCCACGGACCTCAACTATGCAAGAAACTAGGAGGCGGACCCAATACATTATATGAACATAGCACATATACTCAACAGCCGGCGCCCAAGCCTTCCAAATAAGCTTAGAGCATCTCCACTAGTCCCCCAATAGGCCCCGCAGGACCACTTTTTCACCGCCGGCAGTGAAAAAAAATCCCCACGATCACTTTTTTCGCCGGATTTGTGAAGTTTTAGCGCCGGCAACCCCACCCCAAACCCAGCCCCCGGGAGGCATCTGGGGGCGCCGGCGATTCGTTTTTGCATGCAAAGGCCCACATGCAGCCTCCGCAACACCCTCTCTCCTTTCTCTTTTCGCCTGACACACACCAGCTCTCTCTCCTCGTCTTTTTTATCACGCACCCGCGCCGCTCGCCCTCTGCTTGCCGCCGTGCTCGCCGCCAGGGCCGCCCTACCTGCCTGCTCGCGCGCGCGCGTCCGGAGCCGCGGCAGCTCGTCGCTGACGCCGCAGGAGCTCGTCCGGACGGGAGACGGCGAGGCCAGGGAGTGGACGGGATGGCGTCCGTGTGGCCAGGGCGGAGGAGGAGCGCGCGTGGCCGTGCCAGGCGGAGTAGGAGCGCACAGCGGGCGGGCGGAGCGGCGCAGGCGCGGCCGGGACGGCGTGGGCGTGGCCGGGGCTGAGGAGGAGCGTGTGTGGCTGCGCCGGGCGGAGGAGGAGCACGCGTGGCCGTGCGCCGGGCGGAGGAGGAGCGCGCGTTGGTAGAGGAGGACCTGGGCCGGCGCTACGGTGGTCGGCCTCCGTGGTGACGGTGGCGCGCACGCTTCTTGCCCTTGGCGCTGGCTCTGGCAGTCGAGGAAGAGGCCCGCGCCGGGTCGGCGCTGCGCGGAGCAGGCGGAGGCGTAGAGGAAAGGCTGGCGCTGCGCAGAGCGTGCGGAGGTGGGGGAGGCGGTGGCGAGGGAGGCGATGGCTGGGGAGGTGTTGAGAGGCTGGCGGAGATGGCGTCGAGGCGCCGCTGGGCGAGGCGGAGGCTATGGACGAAGTCGGCATGGTCGTCGGGGGAGGGCTCGAGCTCCCGGCAGAGTGCGGACGCGCGGCCAGCGAGGCCTGGGCGCAGGAGGGCGCGCGCGACCGCGGGAAGCCCCGGTCGAGCGGAGTAGGAGCGCGCGGCCTGGGGCGGGCGGCCAGGGACGCGGGCGCGCGGCGGCCAGGGCGGGGCTCAATCTTCCCACGCGCCGGCTCGATCTCCTCCCTCGTCCGCTGATGATCACCAACACCCGCTCGTCCTCGTCGGCCCCCGCTTCTCGCCTCCTGGGGGCGAGACGAGTGGAAAAATTCCCGCCCCCAGGCCAAAGTTCTCGCCGGCAGCCCCCCAGGAGGCGAAAAAATGCCTCCTGGGAGGCTCAACGGCTGGAGTTGCTCTTAAGGCTGCTATTTGCCGTCGTCGCCTATCCGCCTTCCATAGTCTACATAACGGAAATGACTGTATTTCGTGCACACATTCCGTTGCCAGTGTACATTTTTCCACGACCAACAAAACCAGTCAAGTAGGAGAGGGTTGCAGCGAGCTCAGTCAGTGAGAGTGTACGGCTCGGCCGGCGCTGCACTAGCTAGTTGCCGGCCGATCAATGGAGGTATTGCCGTGATGTCGCATCTGCCCTAGCCAAGCTCCACCTAGTGATCAGTGACATAAGAAAATGATGGTTTTCTCCCAACCCACTCCTCATAAGGGGTTTTCTCTTTATTATTGTTGGGAACTCTATTCAGGACATGACATGAAGTCAATAGAGCCTCCCCCCACCATGCCTTAGATAAACCAGCAGTGTCTAACATGGCATTCACCAAGTCAGTCAATGTGCGGTTTTTCCTCTCGGCCACTCCATTTGATTGAGGTGAATAGGGAGGCGTCCTCTCATGAATAATACCATGTTCCTCACAAAATTCATCAAAAACTTTTGGAAAATACTCTCCACCACGATCGGACCTAAGACGCTTGATCTTTCTCTCTAGTTGATTTTCAACTTCAGCTTTATAGATTTTAAAGTAGTCTAATGCTTCATCTTTAGTTTGCAACAAATAAACATAGCAAAATCTAGTCGCATCATCAATCAAAGTCATGAAATATCTCTTTCCACCTTTTGTCAACACACCATTCATCTCACAAAGATCAGAATGTATGAGTTCTAGAGGTGCCAAGTTTCTCTCCTCGGCAGCCTTATGAGGCTTTCGAGGTTGCTTAGATTGCACACAACTATGGCACTTAGAACCTTTGGCAACTGTGAAGTTCGGAATTAAACTCATGCTGGATAGCCAAGACATTAAACCAAAATTAATATGACATAAACGAGAGTGCCAAATACTTGCATCATCATTAACACTAGCACAAATTTGGTTTATTGACTTATTGCAAAAATCTGAAAGAGAAAAGCGGAACAAGCCTCCGCACTCATAGCCTTTTCCTATAAATTGTCCAAATCTTGACACGATTACTTTATTGGACTCTAAAACTACCTTAAATCCATCTCGACATAGAAGGGAGCCGCTAACTAGATTCTTGTTCATAGTAGGGACATGCTGCACGTTCCTTAGTTGCACGATCTTTCCCGAAGTAAACTTCAGATCCACCGTGCCAATGCCACGAACAGAAGCATGTGACCCATTCCCCATTAGGACGGAAGAATCCCTTGCGACCTGATAAGAAGTAAACAGGGAGATGTCAGCACACACATGAACGTTAGCACCCGAATCAATCCACCACGAAGATGATTGAAATACTGAAAGCACAATAGGTAAATTACCATACCCATCAGTATTGCTAGCGGTCACCATGTTGACAGTCTTGGAGCTTGTTTTCCCTCTGCGGTCTGCACGTTCAGGGCATTCCTTGGAAAAGTGTCCAGGCTTCCCACAGGCGTAGCACTCTAGCTCAGCCTTGTTGAACTTCTTCTTCTTGAAAGTAGTAGTCTTGGTAGGCTTGTTGAAAACAGGTTTGTTCTTCCCTTTGTTCTTGTTCTGTGGGTACCTCTGCACCATGTTAGCAGTAGGCTGAACCTCACCTCCTTTTTCAGTGGTATCTTTAGCCCGAGCTTTTTCTTCAACATCAAGAGATGCAATCAGATTTTCAACTGATATCTCCTGTCTCTTATGCTTCGGAGTTGTGGCGAAATTCCTCCATGAAGGAGGCAACTTTGCAATCATGCACCCAGCCACGAATTTATCGGGTAGAACACATTTAAGGAGTTCAAGTTCCTTCACAATGCACTGTATCTCATGAGCTTGTTCAACCACAGAACGGTTATTCACCATCTTGTAGTCATGAAAACTCTCCATGATGTACAGTTCACTGCCTGCATCTGTTGCACCGAATTTTGCATTCAGTGCATCCCACAGAATTTTTCCGTCGTTTATGTGCATGTACACATCACACAGACGGTCAGCAAGAACACTCAGAATGCATCCCACAAACATAGTATTGGCTTCCTGGAATTTTCTCCGATCTTCGTCGGTTATTCCCTCTGGAGCACCAACACTAGCGTGGAAAACTTTCAGAGCAGTAAGCCAGAGCGTGGTCTTCACCTGCCACCTCTTAAAGTGCACACCGGTAAACTTATCCGGCCTCAGTGCATCAGCAAATCCAGCCATAGTTAACTCAGGAAATTGCCTACAATTAGGTTTTTGGATTGTTGGAATATTAGGCAAGTTCATGATTAATTCCAGTAAATAATTCATGACTAGAAGAGATACTAGCATGCAATAATCTAGCAAACTAGAAGAATAGCAAGACATGCATAACAGCAGCAAACACGTAACAATAGCTGTAGAAACAGACATGAACAGAGGATGTTGGACGTACTGATCGTTAGCTATTATGGGTGCGACAGTGTTGATGACGATGTTGGCGACGATCTGCTGCTGACGGCGATGAATACGACGATGAGTAGCACCGCCCGACTTGGACGGAAGACGACCCGTGATGACGAATTTGAGCAGTCGCGCACAGCGCTTCCCAAAAACCTAATTCGTCCTCTCCCGGTGCAGGATCGCAAAGACGAACGGTTCCGGAGACCTGCTCTCCCACGCGCCGATGCACGCCGGCGTTTGGGATGGAGTAGACTACGATGGCGGCGCAAGTTGTGAGATGAGGCAAAACCCTAGGTGTTTTTCGGTGTGTCTCTGGCCGCAGCCGGTAGCTGTATATATATTAGGACCAGAGGCGGTATTGTGTCGCGACCACAATCCCAAACCGACTCGGTTTCTAATTCGTATACTTACCGGACAAGAAATCAAAAACTTGTCTGCCAAGACATAAAAATAAAACGGCAAAAGGAAGCTGCGCTCCTGCAAGGAGACGGACCGGATTTCGGCGGACCATTCACGCGCATGTCGCATGTACGCCTCGCCTCGCCTCGCCTCGCCTTGGCCCAGCCAGGCGAGGCGAGCGAGCGCGCGCGTGTGGTTTTCCCTTTCTCTTCTCACACACAACTTAAAGTGGTGGAGAGAACCCACTATATAAAGAGGTCCAACTCTTCTTCAACTTCCAAGGTGGGACTAAACTTAGCACCACCACTTGTCATTTTACACATGGGCTTTGAGATTTCAGAAATTGCTATGGGCCTAGCACATTAATTCTAACAGTTCCCTCTCCGGGCTGTGCGGATGATCACAGCAACTGATCCCCGACCTGAGTACGGCGATGAAATCACAGCCTTCCAGGAGCGCACGGCGAGGCTGGAGGCGCAAAAGCCGAGCTTTCCGGCATGCAACGGCCAGAATGGCGCAGCTGCTCAAGCTGCGTCTGTGCTCACTGCTGGTCCATCCATGTCCCCAAACGGAGCCACTCACACTCCTTCGACTTCAAGGTTGCTGTTCAGCGACCACGGCACATCTCCTCTTGTGGGCATCGACCGTTTCAAGCAAGATCTCGTAGATCTGCTGAAGCAAGTCGAAGGTGAACCCAGAGAGCTGAGGGTGATCTCCATCCTTGGGGTTCGCGGCGTCGGGAAGACTGCCCTCGCAAGGGCAATCTACCAAGCCTGTGGCACTTTCGGCGACCAGGAGCCGTTCGACTGTCATGCTATGGTAATGGTACGGCCTGACGACAATGTGGCTTCCCGGGAGCAATGGCGCAGCGGAGCTCTTGAGGGAGATCCTGATACAAGTTGGCAACATTGCAGGCCAGATCTCCAATACTTCTGCTGCCGAGTTGGAAAATATTCTGCGTAAAGACCTTGAGCACAAGAGGTAATACAATTTCTGCCCACGATTTTCTATTTTGTGTCTTGATTTTTAAACGTATACTGTATTTAGTAAGCGCATAGCTATTCGCTGACCATTTACAATTTCTCCCCATAGTTTCTTAATCTAACAACTAGACAAATTGACGACGCACATGGTTACTGCGGAAGCGTGCAGTCAGCTAAAAAAAATTGTGTACCATTTACAACCGAACCTCCACTTCCACGCTATAAATCCCCAAATCCATTCCATATGAGAATGATATGAAGGTGTCCGGACGTGTGCGAGCGGTCCACTGCGTCGGATTTGCCAACCTGGAACAGCTTTTCTCTTTCTTTATTTCTTTCATCCTATCTTTTGTGGGACTACGAAACACCTAAACAATCATACTTTTGTGTCTCGACAATTTGGGAGACATGATTATGCGCATGAGTAAACAGGGGCTCAAAGGATACATGCCTGGACACCATTGACGCATTTGGTTGCCCACAAAATCACAATCAAGTCCGTTGTATGCAGTATCTTTTTAGTACTAGTAAAACGCCCGTGCGTTGCTACGGGCTACAATGCATGCATATAAATGAATCAAACAAATGATAAGGTCAAAGTTGGATTTAGTATGTTATAGGTGCACGTGCAATGCCATAAGACATCGCCCGAAGACCCTTGTCTTTGGAAGGTGCCCGTGCGCTGCCATAAAAAATCCAAGGGTCTTCAAGCTATTCTTTTTGGACGTCGACATAATTCATCTCCATCTCTCTCATACTCTCTGAAAACAAACATATATATAAAGACACCTTTTGTATTATCACGGGCCAAAGGAAGATGATCCCTTCAGACTTCTCATGCCCTCTCAATAAAACAAGTTAAAATGTCCCTTTGTGGTCCATTTCACTTCATGATCAAGCACAAATGTGCAAATCCTTAATGTTTTTCAACATTGGAAGATTATTTTTCTTTAAATTTGACAACTTTGTTTAAATGATTATTATATCCTTTACAAGAACTGAACCGGGAAATAAGGGGGTGGTTCCCCTTGACCTCTCAGGCCCTGTCAATAGAACAAAATCGACCAAGTGTTCATGTGAATCTGCTTCTCGCCCCCGGTGCATCATCCTCGCCCTTCCAAAGCTTGCCATTAAATTCCGACTATCATAAGTGACAACTGCCCCTAAAGTGCGGTACTCCGACTGGTTCTTCACGCCTTGAATAATTTTCATTGAATCTCTCCACCGCATGGGAGTGGATGTCCAATTTTCTGCTAACTTCAGGCCCATCATTAATGCTTCAGCTTTCATCGGTGGAATGTCCAACCTTGACCGCTTGTACCTACATGAATCAACGTGTTGCAACACCCGAGCTCCAGTGCTCTCTATATTTAAACATTTTGAAATTCGTGTTTTGAAGTTTCAAAAAAATGTGGATTTTTTTTCAGGGATACATATACACATTCCAAATACCCGTGGCAAGTGTGGTAGTTATCTCGTTTTGTTTTTGGCTATAGAAAAAACAAATTTCTGATAGTATATAGGACAAAAGGGGAGTCATTCCTATCAGAATTATATCTTTTTTATATCTAAATACAACATATTTTTTCAGGTTTTTACCGGGCCTTAAGAATGTGTGTATGTAATCACGTATTTGATTTAAAAAATTTCTAGCAACCGAAGTGTGTTTTTCAAAAAATTCAAATATCTAGAGCAGTGAAGCCCGGTAGTTACAGGCACTTTTCGCAACGAAGCCCCCAAATGAGTCATGAAGAATAGCCCATAGGCCCCGTTGCCTCCATCAGTGTGAAACGAAGTGTTCTTGTTGAGCTACACACTGCCGAACGTAGATAAAGTCCATTTATGAACTTGGCGTCGGTGCACGATCCTCCAGAGCAATGGAGTTTGCAACTACGTACCGTCCTCATGCTCATCGATGAGTGAGCAAGGGGATCATATTTTTTTCCTCATGAAAATATTTCAACACTCCCACCAGATAAACCAGAAGGAAACCATTAGAAGATCCTTGTTGTTGATTAGATTCCTTGCTTTTAGCAGCTTCCTCGTGTCAATTATCAAGTCCACCCACACTTACCCAAAGTACCAATAGAAAAAAAAATGCAATGATATTTGCTTTGTTGGAAATGGCTTGGGGTTAGTATATAACCATTTTTTAATAAATAAATATGGTAATTTGGATTATTTTTATTAAGATGAACAACTTCTGCTTTTCTTGATGCATGGCTAATTAGTCAGTAGTTTGTTACTTGAGATGATCAAGTGGATTATTAGTAGTTTCCAAACATATAAATGATGGCCATTATTACCACCTAGTCTGTAGCATAGCTTCGACCTAGATTTGGATATATCAGTACGTTTTATTTGGCCACAATTATGATTTGTAGATAGGCAGCTGCATGATTCAAAGATCAAGCAATTGTCATTTTCAACAACATAAATGGGGGTGGGGGGGCACTAATATTCATGTCAAGAATGTAACAATGGGAGGGGTGAAGCTGACTCTAACAATAAGGCGATGAAGTCTACTTGAAACAAGAGTACATAGTTCTTTCCCACACTAATTGCCACAAAATTTCAGCATGTTGGCTCACCTGATTTATAAAGCATTTTCACACCTGACTCCTTGATCATGTCATTTATGAATAAAAAAATACCTAAGTAACTCTCCGCTTCAGAACTGTACTTGGCAATTTGCCATTTTCTAAAATCATATGCTATTATGATGAACTACAAAAGGTGAAACAAATGTCTGTCCTTATTTTAAGAACCCTACACTTGATAAAATATAGGAAATATCCAGATAATCATAAATTTAACTCAAGTTCAGGGATGCATAAGCAGCAGTAAGAATCAAGTGTGTTAACTTGAGGATCCCCATGTCTCTAGAGTAATAAATTTTAAGGAAGCGCCCTAGTGGGGAAAAAGATGACAGATCCTAAATGGCTGACAATTTAGTGGCATTATTCTTTGACAAACTCAAGGTAGCAGTACTATTTTTAGCAAGTTCATATGCAAAATCATTACAATAGGTACCCTCGACATAGGTTGTAGGGAAAGTGCATATGTGAAATCATTACTGTACCTCTGAAAAATCGTGGATGTCGCCTAGAAGGGGGGGTGAATAGGCGCTTTAAAATAATTACGGTTTAGGCTTGAACAAATGCGGAATAAACCTAGCGGTTAATTTGACAAGCACAAAACCTACAACAACTAGGCTCACCTATGTGCACCAACAACTTATGCTAAGCAAGATAAACAACTAAGTGATAGCAAGATATATGACAAGAAACAATATGGCTATCACAAAGTAAAGTGCGTAAGTAAAGGGTTCGGTTAAGAGATAACCGAGGCACGTGGAGACGACGATGTATCCCGAAGTTCACACCCTTGCAGATGCTAATCTCCGTTTGGAGCGGTGTGGAGGCACAATGCTCCCCAAGAAGCCACTAGGGCCACCGTAATCTCCTCACGCCCTCGCACAATGCAAGATGCCGTGATTCCACTAAGGGACCCTTGAGGGCGGTCACCGAACCCGTACAAATGGCAACCCTTGGGGGCGGTCACCGAACCCGTACACTTTGGCAACCCTTGGGGGCGGTCACCGGTACCCGTCAAATTGCTCGGGGCGATCTCCACAACCTAATTGGAGACCCCGACGCTTGCCCGGAGCTTTACACCACAATGATTGAGCTCCGAACACCATCAACCGTCTAGGGTGCCCAAGCACCCAAGAGGAACAAGCTCAAGGGCACCAAGCACCCAAGAGTAATAAGTTTCTCAACTTGTAACTTCCACGTATCACCGTGGAGAACTCAAACCGATGCACCAAATGCAATGGCAAGGGCACACGGAGTGCCCAAGTCCTTCTCTCTCAAATTCCACCGTAGCAACTAATGCTAGGGAAGAAAATGAGAGGAAGAACAAGAAGGAGAACACCAAGAACTCCAAGATCTAGATCCAAGGGGTTCCCCTCACAAAGAGGAGAAAGTGATTGGTGGAAATGTGGATCTAGATCTCCTCTCTCTTTTCCCTCAAAAACTAGCAAGAATCCATGGAGTGATTGAGAGTTAGCAAGCTCGAAGAAGGTCAACAATGGGGGAAGAACACGAGCTCAAAGGATAAGGTTCAATGGGGAAGAAGACCCCCTTTTATAGAAGGGGAAAAATCCAACCGTTATGTGCTCAGCCCGCACACGAGCGGTACTACCGCTCCACGAGCGGTACTACCGCTCTGGCGGAAGAAGCAGGGAAAAGGAGCAACCAAACATGAACCTTGGGGCGGTAGTACCGCTTATAAGCGGTACTACCGCGCACCCCAGCGGTACTACCGCTGGAGGAGCAGAACACGGGACCAAAAAACAGTAGCGGTACTACCGCCCGACCGGAGCGATACTACCGCTTATAGGCGGTACTACCGCCCATCAGGGCGGTACTACCGCTTATAGGTGGAACTGCCGTGCCTTACTGCCGTGCAACTACTGCAAAACTCGACACAAAAAATGCAAGACCCAAAATCGAGGCGGTACCAGCGCGGAACCGTAGCCGTACTACCGCTTATGGCCATAGGCGGTACTACCGCTTTGGACAGCGGTACTACCGCTTGGGGTGATAAGCGGTACTGCCGCTCTGGCCGCAGTACTACCGCTAGGAAACCAAAACTGCCATAACTTCTGCATATGAGCTCCGAATTGAGCAAACTCAAGCTTGTTGGATTGAGAAAGACGAGTAGCATCAAAACAGCGAGAGGAAGGGGAGGTATGCCAAAAAATAGAGGAGTGAAACCTCCAACCGAGAAGAACCGGCATAACCTCCAACATCGAAAACATCATAGAAGATGCGAGTGAACTCCGTTTTCGATGAACTCGAGCTTGTCATCAAGATGACCATAAGCTCCAAAACTCACAAAGAGAAGAACCAAACAAGAACCAACAAAGATGATGCAAGGATGCAATGGTTTGAGCTCTCTATGAACGATACGATCAAGCTACTCATCGAGAGCCCCCCTTGATAGTACGGCAATCGATCCTATAACCCGGTCTCCCAACTACCATCATGAGACCGGTAAAATAGAAAACCTATCAAGAGCAAACCTTTGCCTTGCACATGGTCCACTTGAGCCAGAAGATGACGATCTTGACTCCCTCAAGATGGACCACCTTTCTTGGTTGTGTTGGCTCGATGAATACTAGTTGATTGCTCCCCCATACTCCACTATGGGTGAGCCACTCTTCCGCACATCTTCACAGTCCATTGTCACCACAATGGACGGCAAGCTTCAAGCATTTGATCTCTTCATGATGCTTCACTTGAACTTGCACACCGCAACATCTTCACAAGTCCATTGTCGCCACAATGGACGGCAAGCTTCAAGCATTTGATCTCTTCATGATGCTTCACTTGAACTTGCACACCGCAACCTAACCCCACAAAGAACTCTCACGAAGATCATGGGTTAGTACACAAAGCGTAATCGACAATGCTTACCACACCATGGGATCGCTTGATCCCTCTTGGTACATCTTGTGCGCTTTGTGTGTTGATCAACTTGATAGTCTTGATCAACCTTGACTCTTTCCAACTCTCTTCATTTGGATGATGTCTTGAAGGTAAACATGAATGATCACACAATCTTCTTCTTCAAGACATGCTTGCAATAAGCTCTACTCTCACATGACCAATCTTTGGATAATTCCTTAATAACACCTTGGTCACCACATAAACTCCTTGAAACCAACACATGGACTTCAAGAAATGCCTATGGACAAATCCTTCAAATATAACTCAAGGCAACCATTAGTCCATAGAGATTGTCATCAATTACCAAAACCAAACATGGGGGCACCGCATGTTCTTTCAACCTCCTTTTTTTTGTTCATACATTCATATATGGCAATGTCCTTGCTGTTAGTTAACTATGCCTAAAGAAAAGTGCCTAAGATATGAATCAGATTACCTGAATTAGTAGCTGGAAGAACTCTGCCATGTACTATACAGCCTAATGTACCAGGTTGACACCTAAGAAATGGATATTTAGTGTCCATATTTCCCTATCACAGTATAAGATAATACTAAATCAAATCAAAGGTCCCTGTGCGTTGCAACGGGACGAAAAAAATAGAAACATGGATCCTTTGCTAAAAGAGAACATCATGCTCTCATCTTCATACCTGCTACCATGCTTCGCTTTCCTCCGGTGCAGTCTCCCTCTTTTCTCTCAACATCGCATGCTTCGCAACGGAGAAACACCAGATTCCGAGTGCCCTCGCCGTGCATCAATGACAGGTGCAATTTGGTTGAGCGAGGCAACTTTCTGCTCAATGACACGGGCTTTGGCGAACACCTTGAAGCGTTTCGCGCCTATGATTCCGCAGTTGTGAGCCTGGTGACGAACTAGTCAGGAAGAGCCAAGCTCAGAATCATGAGCGCCTCCTCAACTATTAGAAAGCCTTCTCAGTTAAGAGCATCAATTTCGCAAAGATGATACCCTCAAACTTTCGATAGATAAAAATCTGCAAATATTCCTTCAAGTCAAAGAAACTGTTATATTAAATTTTCTCATGGAGAGCTCACCACATGTTCTTCCATACTTGCTTTGAAAAGGCGTTTAATATGTAATCTGCATTAGACTAAATAATTTTCTATGTTGAGCTTCCAAATCATCTCCTAAATTTAAAGCCTAGACAATCTGTGAGATACTAAATGACTGAACTTCTTTGAACCTTGTACTCATAGTACAGTAAAAAAATTGCCCACATGATAAATTCTGACATTCGCTAGTGTGAAATGGAAAACAAAAGCTGCTGCTACATACCTTGACATACGGCAGCAACAACATCCAAACACAAATAGCGGGCACCTTCAGCGAGCAGAGCATGCAGCGTCTGGTCAGGGGAAGTGAAGAAACTTCACCATCATACAACGTTGTTGATGTACACGAACCAAGCCTCACAAGTTGTTTGCTCTAGGTCCATCTCTTTTGTAAATCTGAAATTGAGTGTAATTGTTGATCTTGGTCAATGAGAGGCAAGATCCATGGAGGGAGATTGGATATGTGGGTTAGAACTTGGTCTTGAACATGGTGTCGGGATGCTGTGGACGCAGTCAGGGCGCAGCTGGTAGAAAGTCAATGAGGAATCATCCGCCGAGTCCTTGTCCTATAGACCAATGATTATTAGTAAAAAAATATTTCAACAACTCATTTTCTAGTGTTAGATATATACCGCAGTAAGAAAAAATATGCATAGATGTGGAAGAATATCCAATCTAAAAACTTAGTTAATTTGTAAACTATTAGTACTTACAACATGATGGGGTTGAAGTTCATGAAGTTGCTCGGCCTAAACGGCAAGCGGTATGGACAAACGTGGATTTCTCGCCTAGGTGTCCTTTTGGAGCTCGGTGGCCGGAGGATCTCCATTAATCAATTGTCTCTAAGCGCAACCGGGTTCACCTCCCGGTCACGGTCATATGAAGATCAAGATTGATCTCAAAACTCCTCAGGCATCACCATAAGTCGTAACAGAAAGAACGCCATCGTACTTGAGGGCGCTGGGTCCTCAGCGTCCTCGGTCTTCTCGGCCATGGGCGATGCCGACGGTGGGCTCCTTCCTGCCATAGCCCTCAGTGCGGCGGAAATAGGGTGATTGTGACAACATTTAATAGGTATTTAAAATAGAGAAGCATTTGAGAGTAGATAAAAAAGTAACAATTGCTATGGTTAATTGATTGTTATACTGGTGATATATACCTGAAGTCCTGAACCAACCCATGATATTGGTTGATGTCAAAAAAAACATGATACGGTTAGTCTACATCTTTGACATCTCCACAATGATGGATTTACCTTTTATGTGGCCAAAGCACTGTCAGAGTATGCATCATCTTATAATTGCACAAAAAGTATTGCGTATGTTAGAAGTTTGAATTAGGATTCAATCAAAGAACCTGGTAATAGCTGAACATAAATTAGGATAAAATTGCAATAATAATGGCCATCAATAGTTGCAACAGGAAGAAGAGGTAGATCAATAGCATGCAGGTTTACCAATAACAATGTTCACCAATAATTATTATCACCAACCATAGCTGTTTTCTGTTTGTAATAGGAATGTTTAGGAAATTAGAAGCACAAACTCACCTTCTAACGCACATGAGCACACCTGCACATATGGTGCTTCCTTCTGGCCATTTTTTTTGGTGGCTTGCTCTCATCCTCGAGGTACCAAGAATACGCACGGAGCTTTTTAAATTCAGTCGCGCTCTTCATGAACTCTAGATCCCGATTTTTGTCCAAAAGTGGATACGGGTGTAAAGGTAGTACCTTGGGTTGGGGCAACATCATATTCCTCCTCTGTCGTCTTCCCTAAACTCCTTTCTCTTGGCAAAATTTGGACTGTAGCACTGCTCTCAATTGTATGAAACCAACAAAATGTCTGCACAACATTCCCATATGCCTGAAAATATTTTGGACGCGCACACTTAACTTCACATCCAGTTTCACTCATGCACCTAGACACAACCAAGGACATTGATTTGAAGAACTCATCTTCAAACTTTTTGTATATCTCGCTTGTGTAAATTTCACAATCTTCAATCTCGAGATGCCCCCAATTGTTTTTTCATTGTTTCTGTTGGCAAAAATTGATGAGGTGCTTTGAGATTCTTGATGAAAATCATAAGAACTGGATTGATCTCACTGTGTGAGTTCCACTGCCTCTTCTCTTCACAAATTGCAGACAGAGGGTGATTTTGCTCGTTGCTGAATATGCTCACATACCAACCTGCTTTGCATGGAGGAGACGCATCCTCGCCTTCGTTCTATTTTGCACGAAGAAGAATTATCATTGTCCCTCTTAACCTGCACACCGAAAACCAAACAAGACAATGACAATCCTAGCTACAATAGAAATGCCAAGCAATTTCAAAGCATGGAAAAAATTCAAGCGCAAGACCATCATGGAGTGGCTGGGGAAACGACAAGAATATAGTTGTACTACAATTTCAAGCAAGACGCTATGTAACTGATCTAGCACCAGCACACAATTTTGTGCATCAACTGGTAACGTGCATGCCCTCATCTCGGCTTTCCATGATGAATTCCAAAACCATCCTCCTAAGCGAATAGCTTATACTGTCCGTACGCTTCTTGGCATGAATCAAATGGCATGCCTTCTACAGGAGCAAAAGTGTCGGCCGAGTGCTTGCCTTCAGAGTTTAGAAGACATCTTCCAATCGAGTTCATCTTGCTTGGGGTTGCTCTGATCGCAAGTCCAGTTTGAATCCAGTTCCTGAACCAAAGAATCAACCGTCAGATCGTGTTTGGAACTGAATTTTAGCAGGGAGGGAAAGGGGAGAGGAGCACTCACAATTGTCGAATCAGCAGCATTGCAAGGCAAGATATGCACTCAGTGTTCTGAAAATCTGCAGAACAGATCATGAAACATAAATGTACCCTGCATACAAAAGAAGACCAAGATCAATAAATGTGTAAAATTGAGAACCACCAAATCTGATTCAATCACAAAAGAACAAGGGAGAGCTTATGCTATCCTGCTGCTAGGCCACGGTCATCGCCGGCGAGCACCCCGTCGAGGACTACCGCAACACATCCGCAAACCTGGCCCTGTCGCTGTTCTCCATGTTCGGGCCAGTCGGGGGAAGGGAACAGAGATGGAGGAGGGAGAAGGGAGAGGAGAGAAGAGGGGGAAAGAGGAAGGGGTGGATATACCTGTGATAACGGGGAGGCGACAGTGCGGGACGGGAAGAGTCGCCGTCGGCGGGCAGGATGAAGAGCCGGCGGCTCCAACCCTAGCTTGCGCGTGAGAACTGCATCCGTCGCACACAACCAGGGCATCCATCGTCTGCCGTCGTGCTCCAGCGAGCCGGCGACCGAGGGTTGCCTGGAGCGGAGGTGGAGGCGACCAGAGCCGGCGGCGGCGCGGCGCCGAGGTTGGTGCGACGGCGAGCTCGGGCGGTGAGGCGGCGGGGCAGAAGCTGCAGGAGACGGCGGCGGGGACCTCGAGGCCGAGCTCAGGCCATGGCTTCCCTGGCTCCAGAGGCCCTGGCGGCGCCGGCCGCAGCGGCGGGGCGAGGAGGAGGCCGGCCGTCGGGGAGGCAGGAGCTCCTCGTCCCCTCGATCCAGATCGGGATCGAGGAGGGAGCAACAGGGGCGCGAGGGAGCGGGCGACCCGCAGGCGGCGGTCGGGGCGTGGGGGTGGGGGTAATTTGATGGAAAAAACCGGTCGAAAAAAAATCAGACGAAAGTGGGGGACTATTCAACCAACTCGTCCATTAGGAGTAAAGATTGGACTATTTGATTACACGTAAGTACCGTTGGGTCCGCATATGCCATGGGTTTTAAAGCATATCCGAGCCTGACTTGCTCAAAACTGTCGAATCGACAGTTTTCCAGCGAGTCAGGTCAGAGCGATGCTATGGAGCGCAAGTGGGTGGCTCGCCGGGCCGCAAGTCCACCTCTGCTGATGTTGTCGCCGCGCGGTGGCAGCCCCTTTGTCCCGAGCCTCAGCCCATCGCCGCGCGGCAGCCCCTTCGTCTCGAGCCCCAGGCCGTCGCCGCGCTCCACCGCCTTCACCCCGAGCCTCAGGCCTCAGCCATCTAGCGGACGCCGCGCGCGAGGCCGCCGCACTCCGCCTCGAGAACTCTGAGCTCTGCATCACCAACAATGACCTCGTCGGCCACTTCGCCATGCTCGGCGGCAACCAGGCCTCCGCTGTCGCACTGGCTGAGCAGCTCCGCGGCCTCCACCTCGGGCAGATGCAGGTGCAGGCCAAGGCCAAGGCCATGTAGTGCGCCGCCAGACTCCTCCGCTCGCTCTCCGCCGCCGAGGACACCCGCCTGCTCGACCCGCTTTGCCTCGGCTCCCACGCCGCCCATGCGCTCAGCCCCCTCTACCTCGGCTCCCATGTCGTCGCGCGCCTCGGCTTCCACTACGCGGCCCCGGCGCTCCGAGGCGGCGCTCATCCGGCAGCTCGACCCCCTCGCCTCTGCCACGACCGCGCTCTACGCCAAGCTGGTCGCGATCTCCAACCTCGAGGAGTCGGCCCGCAAGCTGCGCCAGCCTGTCCTGGCTCCGCACCTCCGCGTCCTTGGCCCTCTTGAGCTCGGCTCGAGGGAGACTCGACGGACGGCCCGGCTTGGCCCGCGGCGGCCTCGGTCGACGCGTTCGCCGCGAGTATCTCCCGCATCACAGCCTCCAAGTCTCCAACCTGGCCTCTATGGCCTGGCGCGCGGCCCTGATCACGTGCGCGTCTTCCCTGCCCGCAGCGACTTCCTCCTGCATCGCCCGTGTGCTTGCCTTCGCCCCGGTCCGCCTCTTGCCGTGCCTCATCTAGTTGTTGGGGCATGACAGAGTCTAAACTACGAACTCTCGCAAGTAGCAGTGAAACAGAGTAAAACACGCAAGTTTTGGTGGTGAAATGCGAATCAATTGATGATGGATCTGAATCGCAGAAACTAGGGTTCGCCAGCCGGAACACGGCGGCTCAAGGGGCCAAGCCCAGAATTATTCGAGTAAATTGCACAGAAGTACCATAATTGGGGCATTGGAAGCAGATTGGTATCAAGTTTGGTAATTTTTACATGTCAGTACCAAGTCTGGGGCTAGACGTTACAAAAAGGTCTAAATCGCGTATAAACGCGTATTGACAGTGTATCTGACCGGTAGGGCCCGCCTGTCAGCTGCTGACGTGGCATTTTTTTTGCAGAAACCCCCCACGGTGTCGCTCCGCGCCCGCCTCGCCGCCCTCGCCCTCGCCCTCTCCCCGTGGCGGCCTCCTACCTCAGCCGGCGCGCGCACGACCCCAGCGCGCCGGTAGCGCCTTCTGGCTGGTGCTCCCGCTTCGCCTCCCCCGCGGCCGCCGCCCCGCCCTCCGCCACCCCGCCGCCGCCGCCCCTCTTCACGCTCGACGACCGCCGCCGCCGCCGACTTCTCGCCCGACCCCACCGCCTCCGACCTGCTCCCCGTCGCCTCCTCCCCCTCCCCCCGCGCCAGGGCGGGCGCCGGCAGCCGCTCGCCCTCATGGGACCGCTCCCGCGGCAAGGCCTCCGCCCCCGGATCCCCCATGGACGGGGTCGTCGAGCCGCCGCCCCGCAAGGAGCTGCTCGCGCTGCCCCCGCCGTCCAGCCCCTGCACTCCTCCTCCCCCGACGGCGACGGCCGTGACCCCGGCGACGGAGGCTGCCAGGACGGAGCCGGCGGCTCCGGCCAGCGAACGGAAGGCAGATGGCGAGGAGTGGGTCACTCTATTCGGGTAAGGAAACCATGATGCTCTTCTTTACTTGTTTTTTCAGGAAGCTATAGCCTGCCGCATGCGCATGGTAGATTCAGTTCTGCAAGTAGTAGTATCTTGGTGACCGCTGGACATGTATGTAGCCATGGAGCTGAAAATATTGCTGCTTTGCGTAGGTTCATGGCCCTGGCATGTGCTTGCTCCTGTGTATGTCAATGAGCAACAGCAAAATCGATCATTTAGTAGCATATCGCTCTTAGACCTTAGTGCTTGTCCTAGCAACTGGATATACCGGTTTCATGACACCATTGATCATCTTATATGTTCGTGGAATTAATGGTTGTCTACTTGTTCAATTCACACGTTGTATGGCTGCACTCAGTTAAAGAGATGCCTTTTCGTTCAATTTTAAGATGGATTTAGCCTAAAGGTTGCATTCTCTTTATTCCAGTTTCAGTGATACTAAATGCTGTGGTGTATGATTTGGCTATCTTTTGAACATGAAACAGATAGTGAAGTTGGTTTTGGCCTGTTGAGTATGTTTTTCATCATCACATGTTCTAGTCTGGATAATCTGTCTTTGTGCATTCATGCATGATGTGAATTTTTATAGGTTTCTCTGGCCTGTGATTGCTGGGATAAGATTTATTTAAAGTGATTTGTGATGTCTGGAACCTAGCTCTTTTCTTAACAAATGTTTATCTCAGTTTCGCTATGCCCGTGCATCACATGATAGGTTTCTGCATTATGGTGCGACAATTAATTCCTCTGGCCTTCCATCTTAAACTGACAATTGTCTTCACAGCACTCTTACGATGCCAGGAAAGCCCTCCAAAAGAATGGTATCCAACTATGCAGTGGCGTCATAATTGGAGTAAAGCATATTGATCCAGTGCTGGCCATGTTTGAAGTCATTACCCTTAACCGTAAGGAGGGGGATGCCTAAGGCTAGGCTTGCGACTGGAGTGAAGTCGTAACAAGGTAGCCGTACTGGAAGGTGCGGCTGGATCACCTCCTTTTCAGGGAGAGCTAATGCTTATGCTTATTGGGTATTTTGGTTTGACACTTCTTCACGCCCAAAAAGAAGGCAGCCGACAGCAGCTGGATGATAGGCTCGCTGGAATCAATCAAGGAGGCTTCATGGTCTCCCTGCCTTCGAAATCACTTGTCCTGAAGAGCAGGACAGGTGCATCAAAGCAGTTGGGGGCCTTGCCTGTTGGCTGTTGTAACTTTGTGTTCTGGTGGGTGCTGTCATGAGCAATGGCTCTGGATGAAGGATGAAACTGAGATCTCAATATGTATTTATTTTGTCCGTTGTAATCTACATGAGCTCTGATATATTTGAGAATGTTTTTTTAAGAAATGCCATCATGGCCACTATATTGAATTGGTAATATGGTTACATCGTTTACAATGGCATTCACCAGGAAAGCTGGGGGTTCATCGACCCAATTACAAGAAGCATTATCGTCATAAGCAAATTTCGCTAAAGAATGAGCTACCTCACTTGTATCACAGGCATAGTGTATAAATTCAGCCGATCCTATCAATCTATCATCCCAGCCAAGATGAAACACTATAGATAGCCAAAGCTTCACCCCAAATTCTATATCTTGTCCTGCACAGGCATTGATAATTTGAATCGAATCCGACTTGGTCTTTTTGAGTGTAGCAGAAAACTGCATTTTTCTTCTGATTTGATTTGAGAGCGTTCGTATTGGATCAAGTGCGGTCATATAGAACGTTCATTCTAATTTTCAATCAGGGTCATCCGCGTGCATTCCCAAATAACATTGCTCAAAAAACCTCAACTGTAATGGGATATAGAGAGATTTGCAACACACCAGATGCAGCAAAGATTATACTGAGATTAATACAGCATCGCATCGGATCACACGGCATCGCACGCACCCAGCAGGATCGACACAAACGTACAGACGAAGACTGAAGACAACACGAAGACTGATGGCTACAGAAGAAGCAGTAGGCAGAACCACGAGGAGTGGCGGATCGGTGATACGACGGGGCCCTGGGGCGATGCCCTAGTCTAGACGCGGCCCTCCCAGAGGCACGGCTGGTCGTCGGAGCAGAGCGCGTGCGGCGGCGGGGCGAGGCCCAGCGCGGCGGCGCGCTGCCAGCGCTGGGCGCGGGTGAGGCCGAGGCAGGGCCCGTAGCGCATGTCCATGTCGAACTCCCTGGCCTTCCTCTCCGCGTTCTCCGCCTCCTCCCTCCTCGCGTCGGCGCCGTCACCGTGATCTGCCGCAAAAGCAACAGTAGATTGAAAATAAATAAACACCAGATCGATCGATCGAGCGGTCAAATCCGCGTTGGGCGTATGAATCGGCGGAGCTCGGATTGGGCGTACGGCGGCGTACCTGGCGTCGGGCGCGCCGCCGCTTGCTTCTGGTGGTGGTGGTGCGCCGGCTTCTTGGAGACGCCGCTGGTGGGCTTGGCGGCCGCTGCGCTGGAGTGGGCCTTCTGCTGCCGGAAGAAGGACTTGACGTCGCCGCCGCTCCTCATGGCTCTCTCTCTCTCTCGCCGGCGGCGCGATCTCTCTGTTGTATTTCATTTCTCTCTCTCGCCGGCGGCGCGATCTCTCGCCGGCGGGGTCAGCACCACCGGCGCGCTGGGGTCGTGCGCGCGCCGGCTGAGGTAGGAGGCCGCCATGGGGAGAGGGCGAGGGCGGCGAGGCGGGCGCGGAGCGACACCGTGGGGGGTTTCTGCAAAAAAAAATGCCACGTCAGCAGCTGACAGGCGGGCCCTGCCGGTCAGATACACTGTCAATACGCGTTTATACGCGATTTAGACCTTTTTGTAACGTCTAGCCCCAGACTTGGTACTGACATGTAAAAATTACCAAACTTGGTACCAATCTGCTTCCAATGCCCCAATTGTGGTACTTCTGTGCAATTTACTCGAATTATTCAGAATGCCCTCTCCACAAGCCGGAGGAGGGTTAAAAAGGGAATGGAGCATGTGAAAAGCAAAGACAGCGACAGGTTCAGTTTACAGCACTGAGGTAAAGTTTGAAAAGACGTTACAACGGCAGGAGCCGCACATCTCGAGATCTACGGCGGAGAGTGAGTCACTTTAGCGTGAAGCGGTACACTCGCTGGAGCCGTAGGATCGCAGATCGACGGTTGATAAACCCCTGGACAAATGAAACGGTACTGTTGGCCTTCTAACTGTTGTCGCGGTTGCCTCTGTCCTGACAGGGCATCGTCTTCTTCTTCTCCTCGCCAGTGTCCTTTGCTCTTGCTTGCGCCGCGGCTAGGTCGAAGGTCACCAGTGTCAGCTCGTCTATGCTTCAGAGACAGGATGGACGCGCGCGGACGACGTGCTCTGCTTCTGCCATATCGCAACAAGCTCTGAGGTGTGTGGTTTAATTGTAGTGGTTAACTCCTAATACCCATGCATGTATGCAACCAAATTGTCGGGTGAAAATTGCATTCACGATGACAATATCCCATATGCAAGCAATCAAACTACCTTACAATGTCGTTTTTTCTTAGCCAGGCTCTGCCCAGCCTGACTCTTTTCCTCCTCTCAACCAGACCCTGCTCAGAAAGTAACCAAACACATCCCATGTTATAGTTGCACATTAAACTGGATTTTTTTCACACCGAGAGAAATATGCTAGTAGTGAAGGTTGAACAATGGTTTGAACTGGTCTAATTCATAATTAATGGCTCAACAATTAAGTTAGACCCTTGCAAATTCTACACAATTGAGCCAATAATTGCATTTATCTCCTTTCATCTACAATAAAAATATTTTCAACAACCCCTAATACTGGCCATAATTTGGTCCTTTTGCTGCATCACCATGATATTATAAGCTATAAACATGAAGGTTAAAAAAAGCTATAAACATGAAATATGTTATTTTTTCTAGGTAGCTAAGCACTTTGCACACAAACTTATAACCTCAAACAGGGTACCCTAAGATATTGCTATGTTGCTTTTCCTTATTGAATTGTAAGAATACTTTAGTGATCTAGGGAGTACTTTTTTTAACACAGTACAATTGGCAAGCACTCATATACACGCGCATACACTCACCCCTATGAATGTGCATCACTGGAAATCCTGAAATAAATGCAGGAATAAATGCGAGTATCAGGATTTGAAACCTGATGGGCTGGGGATACCACAGTCCCTCTAACCATCCAACCACAGGTTGGTTCGCGATCTAGGAAGTACTTGTCAGAGAAATAGTCTTCTCCGACAAGTATTTTGGGACAGAGGGACTAACTAAAAGGATACAGCTAGGCAGCCAGCTGCATGGATTAGGAAGCATACTTTGCTCAAAATCAAGGGAAATGATAACTGGTCGACGGTCGCATTTTTGTCCTCCCCTGCCATTGGATCTCCTATCACGGATCTTGGGCAATCATGCTGGCACATTGGTGTCATGGAACCGTTCGCGTAGGCGCCGATCCAGTGAACGACCTCAGCTATCTCTCCCTAGAATCTCCCATTCCCCCTCGCCCACCCAGAGATGTGCTCCCAGTCGACCAATGTCTCCCAACGAGGTGTTGCGGCGGCAGTCGCGGATCCCAGTGATTCCTGGCGTTTTCTCCACGCGTGCGGTGCGGGCGGGGGAGGGCGCGGGGAGGAGGTCTGGCACGGGGAGGGGGCCGGGCTCAACGTCGTCGTTGAATTTATGTGTTGTGGTCAGGGGCACACATTTTTAGTATGCTCTTTCTGAAGCTTTTTATTAGCGTTCTTTTGTTGTTCCATTTTTTCTCAGTTGATTTGACATTTGAGTACTGCATGCTTATATCTGAGCTACGGGTAGTGAAATTTCAAATTTTAAGCAAGGGACATTGCATTATTTCAGTTGATACATATGGCAACTTAAGAACGGTTTTGCTTTAGCTCATGGCAAAAAAAGACTTTTTTCATAAATCTGGTAATAAACATGTGATATATTCTTACAAACAGAAATTGCCATGGCTATTTTTCCATGTCTAATTTCATAGGATGTTCTTAAGTTGCCATGGCATTTTTCAATGAACATGGCAAATCAACATTCTGAAAATTGTTTTTCATAAGACTATATCAAGGCAATTGTGTTTCTAATTACGGTGTCATTTTTGTGATCTTATTGATATACTATGATAATTATATTATGACATACCCATGGCAAATATGTCGTATTAATATATTAGGACATACTCGTCGCAAATGTGTTGTATTTGTTTTTCCGCAGCATTTTTATTGAAGATAACATGGCAAAATTGTTGAAGGCCATATTGGCAAAGCCGTATACAATTTTATTGGCGTGTTTTCTGATAGTTTTACTAGATTATTAGTGAGGTTAATTAATTAGCCACCATAATCCTAGCTGATTTGTGTTCCCATATGCATGTGTTCAGGTACTTCATTGTAATTGACGGTTTGCAACAACAAGAAGATTGGGATTTCCTGAGGAATGTCTTCCCTGAAAATGAGAGAAGTAGCAGGATAGTTGTGAGCACAAGTGTCCAACGTGTCGCCAAGTACTGCAGCTCCAGCACTAGTTTCGTGTACAAAATGGAAGGTCTCGACAATGAGGAGACTAAGAAACTGTTCTGGCAAGAAGTAGGAGTGCCGAATGCTGCCGATTCGTTGAAACAACTTGCACAAGGCATCTGTAATGGATGCCACGGTTTACCCCTCGCAGTTGTCAGTGCAGCCAAGTATTTGAGACCCATATGGACAGAACTGGGACAGAGTGACTGGGACCGCGAGGCTCTCGCGCTAGGTAACCGCGTAACAGGCCAGGGCGAGCAACCTGCCTTTGCAGAACTGAAAAAAGTCCTCGTGGAATGCTTCGACGGCCTAACCTGCCACCGTGTCAAGACTTGCTTGTTGTCTGTTACAATGTTCCCCAAGGGCCAACCCATCAAGAGGAAAAGCTTGTTCCGGAGGTGGATAGCTGAAGGCTTCGTGGAGCATGACGGGCGTCTGGATAAGAACGCCGCTAGCATGCGAATTTTTGGACTGGCCGTCTGCGCGCTGCTATTTATTTTCATGTCCTCGCAGGCTTCGGCCGGTAGCGTGTAACGTACCTTGGCTGCGGCCGTTTTCTTTACGTTGTTCCGTGTTGAACTTGTTAGATTTTGCCTTACGTGGGCTTTATTAATTTAAAGCCGGACGCCTTCGATGTCTTCGTTCTAAAAAAATAAGAACCCCGCTTGCCATGAACTCTTCCGGGAGTTGATTGAGCGCCACCTCGTGGAGCCAGTGGAGAGCAGCAGAGAGAATCTGGTGCCGGCAGCCGAAGTGAAGATGTGTCAGGTTCACGGTGTGTTGCTTGACTTTCTTCTCAGCGAGTCCCTCCGTCGGAACTTCACTGACCTCATCCGCAACAATGTGCCTGTTCAAGCCGCACGCGGAGGCATCCGTACCCGTCGGCTCGCCGTCCACAAGTTCTTAAGTTGGTGCACCCTGCGACGTCGACCTCAAACGTTACTCCTTCATCAGGTCATTGACGATCGTGAACAGTGGCTTTAAGGACTTGCTGGAGAGCGAGTTCCTCCGGGTGCTGGATCTGGAGGGCTCCAAAGGCATCGACGAACAAGCTCTATGCAAAATCTTCCAGCTGATACACCTCTAGTACCTCAGCATCAGGGCCACGGACTGCTGCAGAATTCCCAAGAGGATCAGGAGGCTACATCAGCTTGAGGCTCTGGACGCCCGGGACAGCAACGTCAGGGAACTGCCGATTGAGGTCCTCCTCCTGCCGCGGCTTGCCCACCTTTTCGGCGAGTTTCAACTCCCCAGTGAGCTATGCAGCAAGAAGAAGGTCCCGATTACAAGCAAGGACGTGGAGAGAGTTTTCAAGAGCAGCAACAGCAAGCTGGAGAGTGTGGCAGGGTTCCTCGTGGACGACCGACAAGGTTTCCAACACATTATGCTCCACATGCACAATCTCAAGAAGGTTAAGATGCGGTGGGGGGGCACAAGCACGGTCCCGACCCAAGATTTGTCTGGCCTACTTGCCGACTCCCTGCGGAGGCGATTTGGGCTCGAGTGCCTATCAATTGATTTTGGTGAGCACTCGCTAGATTTTATGAACCCCCTGTCATATTCAGAAACCTTCTTGCTCAAATCCGTCAAGCTGCGCGGAAGCCTCAGCGAGGGTCTACCGGGCTTCATGTACAAGCTGGAATATCTCTCGGAGCTTCATCTTTTCTCCACTGGCCTGGACAGCGAGGCCCTCTCGGCCCTGCAACAACTAATCACTTGGAGCACCTGCAGCTCGAAGAGGTCAGTGACAGATTCGGGAGCTGCACCTTCAGTTTGGCGGCAGGCAAATTTGAGAGACTCAAGCGACTCATCATCGATGCCCCCAAGCTTCCACAGGTGACTGTCGCAAATGGAGCCATGGCTATCCTCACCACCCTTGAACTACTCTGCCATGATGTAACGGGGTTTGCAGCCACGGGCATCTCACGCCTTGGATCTCTTAGTGAGGTCGTACTACTCAAAAGTCTCAAATCTTGTGACCCTGGCACCTGGTCGAGGTGGGAGGCGGAGGCCAAGAAGCACAAGAAAAGGCCAAGAATTTCGTTCTGTGATAGTAGCAACCGACAACAGCGACAAGCAGCTGCAGTGAGGCAGCAAAAGTCTGGAACCAAGTGGAGGATGCTACCACGTTAGTTGCTGCAAGTACGTATCCTAGCTCGTTTTAGCTAGGTGGTCTTATCGATCTATCTTGTCCCACCCATGTGTGTGTGCCATCCTTGAACGTCACTAGCTTAATCTTCTGTTTTATTTACTTTTAAAGCTCCTCTGTTTGTAATAATTTTAATTTTTGGGCTGGCATTCAGTGCTCCCAGAAATTAAATAAACTGCATTGTGTTTTTTTATTGAACTTGTGGCAAACTTTATGAAATCTCAAATAATAGTTACTTCTTTAACCAATTCTGCTACTTTTTTCATTTAGTACTTTATTGAAGAGAAAACCAAGAGGTTATCACTCCAAGAAACAACTTGGGAACCAAAAGACTTTCTTGCTAAAGAGTGGGCCACCATGTCGAAAATGCCTAGGAGCACTTGCGGGCTCGCCACCCTGATATCTTGCATTAAATAAGCATGTATTCTTCAGTTTAGAAGAGGTATAGAGTCTATATTAAGATCTCTGACTAGGAATAAATGCATCGACAGGTGGGTGGCTGGACTGACATCGGCCCCACACGCATGCAGACTTTTTTTGAGCCATGCGTTTTGAATCATATAACACATTTAATATTTAGTTCTACCAAGTTTCAAACTGCGATATAACTCAACTTTGAAAATATATTTTGTAAGTTTATGTTTGGTTTAAGTTCTAAAACTGTAATATCATTCTTTTTCAACCTAGTTACGTGTCTTCTATAAAAACTGAGAATCCCATCCTGGGATAGTTAAAATAGTGGATTCCATGATTGTTAGAATTTTAAATACAAAAAAGAGAGTTCCAATATTCTAATTCCTGGAAAATTCATGGAACAAATTCCATGAAATAAGTCTTTTTATCTTTTATTGAAAACCCAAGAACTTCGTGAAATTCTAGACAATTTAATTAATCTCAAAACTTATCCTTCTCTAAAGAACTATGTTATTAGTCATGTTGCTTGGTTTAACAATGCAATCCTGGAAAAATTCAAGGTACAAATTCCATGAAATTACGTCTTTCTATTTTTTTAATGAAAACCCGAGAACTTCATGATAATAATTCTAGACAATTTAATTATACTAATCTGAAAACTTTTCCTCTAAAAAGATACATTATCAGAGGCATTGCCAGGTTTATCAGCCGCATCTAATCGTTCATCCTCATGCTTCAACAAAGATGAATTGACGTAATTACACTGCCAGCAGCTTTTTTGCTTTCATTTATTCAGCCGCGTCATGCTCTGACATGTACTCGTGTTGGCAGAGGAAAGACAACACGTTAACTTTTCTTGCATGTAAACGCTGGTCTCATTAATTAGGACTATTGACTTTGTATGCACACCATAGCATAGCACTGTGTATCATGTTGCCGGTGCAGATGTAGTAAATAACGCAGCACATGGACCTACTGCTACTGCGTACGCGTGGGACACGTATTCACACATTGCATATGATTTCCTAAAAATTGGCTCGAATCCCGAGTGAGAAAGTCGGCGGACGAGATTTAGGAGGACTGCGTCGCCGAGTGCTCCTAGTTCGCTTCCGCCACCATGTTTGCCTTTTAGGTAGTGAACAAATGAGACTAATCCAATCCTCTGTGTTATATGGAAGCAATCAGCAAGGGTAGTTGTATATGGACTATGTATTTCAGCTATCCCATTGCAAGCATTAATAAGCTCTAGGCAATCAGATTCAAAACAACTTGTGAGCATCCCAGTTAATTAGCTTGCGAGTATCATTCCGTTATTCCATTTTTTAAAAGTTGACCCGTCTGCTGACGAAGCGATCAAATAAGAAAGAGCCACCTGACATCGCCTCCCCTCGATGGTTACAAAGGACAGCGGCTGTAGCTCCCCTTCCATCATCCACATAGCATGCATCAACATTCACTTTATACACATTTAGCTCTTGTTTGGTCCATTTAGCAACCTTGGTTTGCTCATCATCCATCGCAATTGCCCTAGCTGAGTTAGCTGTGATTGCATGTATCCCCAATGCAGTTCTTAGTGTGCTAGAGATCCCAATTCCCTTAACAACTTCTTGTACAACATCTTGGCATGCAAACTTGGTCTATATTTCGAAAAGCTTTTTTTTTTTGGCAAAAATGTCTTTCATTGATAATTGGGGTGGAGTAAAACAAAGGAATATACATGGTAGAGTACAGGTCCTTTTTTTGCGGAATGGAGTACATGTTTTTTTTAGAACGCGCAAAAGCCGTTCGTGTCGATATATTAAGAGGGGGAAAAACCAAATACAAATATTCTACAGGTAGGAGGGCAGCGGCTTCAGATGCCAAGGTCATGTTCGGGCCCACATAACTATTGCTAATTTCAAGACAACACCAGGCGCAACGGTAAACTATCTAACTATCGCCACATGTTACTCAACCCTGATGCTCCTGAGGGGCGCTAATATGGCTCGCCTACAGCGAGACGAGAGGAAGTCTCGCTGAAGGCGAGATCCATATTGGGCTGGCCCATCGCGCCACAGCACATGCCATATTCTTGTTTTTTTCTACTTTTTTTGTTTTTTGTATTCTTTAACTTTATGTATATTTCCAGATATTCTATATTACAAAAATACTTTACATAACACATTTAAAAAAAAGTTAAATGTGTATAGAAAAATGTTTGTCATGTATACAAAAAATATACATCATGAAATGTATACAAAAATGTTGATTATGTATTTTTTTAATACAATCATTTAAAAAATGTTGAACAAGTGTTTCAAAAATGTTAAACTTGTATTTAAAAAATGTTAAATGTGTACATAAAAGCGTTAACCATGTATTTGAAAAATGTTAAATGTGTATAAAAAATGTTGATCATGTATTAAAAAATGTTAAACTTGTCTTTTAAAAATGTTAAATATGTATACAAAATGTTGATCATGTATTCCAAAAATGTTAAACTTGCCTTTGAAAAATATTAAGTGTGTATAGAAAAAATATTAACCATGTATTCAAAGAATGTTCAACTTGTCTTTGAAAAATGTTAAATGTCTATAGAAAAATGGTGACCATGTATTCAAAGAATGTTAAACTTGTCTTTGAAAAATGTTAAATATGTATAGAAACAATGTTGACCATGTATTGAAAGAAAACCGAAGAAGCAAAGAAAAAAGAAAAGGAAAGGAAAAAACCAACGAAAATAGAGAAACCCAGAGAAAAACAAAAACAGAAAAAAGATATGAAAAACCTATGAAAAAACTGGCTCGTTTACTTTAACGTGGTCGTGCCCTGGTGTTTTGCAACTAACCGGACATTGACCCAGTGACTTGTGGTGCATCACAGCACCCAAGAGACCTGTGTTCGATCTATGCCATTCCCCTATTTCTCCTATACTCATTTTAAGTGTTCGCTAATGGGCACGCGAGAGCTCCTTCGGTCTCGCATAACGCGAGATATAAGTCTCGCGGCTCTGAAGAGCATCCACGGCTCAAATTGATCGCTTAGAGGCCTATGCACCTTGGCCGAGAGTAACTAGTTAACGAGCGCTTCTTCGGGAGCCTCGCAACGATCAGCACCACTTGACGCGCTCTTAACCATTCGCCACGTATCGCGCTTTGGGCGTTCTCTTCGAATTTTGTTTTTTTCTCCGCACGCGTTTTTGGCTTTTTAAACGGTTTTATTTTCGTTTTTTCTGACGTTTTGCTTTTCCACGGGTCTTCCTTACCTTTTCAATAAAAAATTAGATTTTTTTTGCGAAAAAATGCGTTTTTTTTTCCGCGAGAGTCACGGTTTTGTTTCCGCGAGAGGCACGGTTGTGCTTTAGGAATAGTCAAGGCCGTGCCTCTCAGAAACGAAAAAAAATGAGAATCACGGTTTTGCTTCCGTGAGAGGCACGTTGTGCTTTCGCGAGAGTTACGGCCGTGCCTCTCGGAAACGGAAAAAAATGTGTTTTTTATTTTTTTCCTTTCGCGAGAGTCACGGTTTTGCTTCCGCGAGAGGCACGCCTGTGCTTTAGCGAGAGTCACGGCCGTGCCTCTCGGAAACGAAAAAAAACCGCGTTTTTCGTTTTTTTTCTTTCACGAGAGTCGCGGTTTTGCTTCCCTGAGAGGCACGGTTGTGCTTTTGCGAGAGTCACTGCCGTGCCTCTTGGAAACGGAAAAAAGACGCGTTTTCTGTTTTTTCTCTTTCGCGCGAGTCACGGTTTTGCTTCCGCGAGAGTCACGGTTGTGCTTCCGCGAGAGTCATGGTCTTTTCTGTTTTTTCTCTTTCGCGCGAGTCACGGTTTTGCTTCCGCGAGAGTCATGGTTGTGCTTCCGCGAGAGTCATGGTCGTGCCTCTCGGAAACGGGAAAAAACACGTTTTCTTTTCTTTTTTTCCTTTCGCGAGAGTCACGGTTTTGCTTCCACGAGAGGCACGGTTGTGATTTCGTGAGAGGCACGGGCGTGCCTCTTTCGGAAAGGGAAAAAACCCGTGCTCCCGATTCGGTTTTTTCGTTCGTTTTTTTTGTGAAAAAAAGTTCAACAAAACATATCAACATGGGATCTAGTTTTGAAGATCTAGACACGAGGAATCCAACGATGAAAGCGGTTTGAGATTTGGACGCACGATTTGAGAGATAAAACGTTTTGAATAAACGGATCTACGAAAAAAAACTCTCAGGTTGCGACAAGTGCCGCACTACATATGCGCCACTTGTCACAGCATGCAACGAGTACTCTTCAACTTGTGATTTCGCTTTTGACCGGCATGGTCTCATGATTAACACTTTTACGTACACATGTACTTAGGCAAGGCAGCCATGTGTCTCAGGCGTAGTTTTTTTTATATTAGAACTGTCTCTGTCGCAGCTATGTCTCGATTAAAGCGAGACTTAGGGCAGCCTGGCCCGAAGGTGAACACGAGATGGGCTGGCTAGGCTTGCTGGAGGCAATAGGCCATGACCTCGTTTTTTCTGAAGGTTTTTTGTTTTCTTTTTTGCTCTCTTTTTCTACTTTTGTTTATATTTCCAAATATTCTAAATACATGTTACAGATAACACTTTATGTAAAACATTTGAAAAAAGTTAACCAAGCATTTGAATAATGTTTAATGTGTATAAAAATGTTTCTCATTTATACGAAAAGTGTGTGATAAAAGTTGATCTTATATTTTAAAAAATGTTAATCAAGCATTTGAAAAATGTTAATCAAGTATTTACAAAATGTTAATCAAGCAGTTGAAACATGTTATATGTGTATAGAAAAAATGGTTGTCATATATTCAAAAAAATACAAAAATATATAATGTGTATGAAAAAAGGTTCATGTATTTAAAAAATGTTAACATGTGTAAAATAATGTTCCTGGTGCATATGAAAAATGTACAGTGTACATTAAATAAAAGTAGGCATAAAAATATATATTCCAAAAAATAATATTATGTATTAAAAATGTTAAACAAAAAACAAAAAAAAACAGAGAAGGCGCATCCAACATAGTTACGAACGAGCGCGTGAGCGAACTAGCCCTCAGAATGGGCCGGCCTAGTACTGTCAACAGACGAAAAAGCTTCAAGCGAGTCAGAAATTACTCTTGAAATCACTAATTAATTAAGAGATATCTTTATAAAGATCACTCCCACCTTCTCAGTAATAAGTGGTGCATTGCATATGAGCCACTTGTCACAACTTAAGAGATATTCCTTTTTTCTAAATTTGTTTATTCAAAACTTCTTATCTCTTAAACCATGCATCCAATTCACGAACCATTTTCATCATTGAATTTCTCGCGTCGAAATCTTCCAAACTAGATCCCATAATAATAGGTTTCGACGAACTTTTATTAACGAAAAAAACGAAAAAAAACCAAGCCAGAAGCATGAATTTTTCTCATTTTTTTTCCTTTTCGAGAGGCATAGTTGTGCCTCTTGCAGAAATAAATGTGTGCGTCCATGAGAAGCAATTCTGTGCCTCTCATGGAAATAAAAAAAATATGTTTTTTCCTTTTCGAGAAGCTCGATTGTGTCTCAACCAAATCTGGGCCCCTATGAGAAGTAAATCTGTGCCTTTGTGCCTCGCGTGGAAACAAAAAAATAGCATTTTTTCGCGCAATAATTATTAAAATAACAATTTCTCTAAAACCTAGAGAAAATAGGACAAAAAACGAAAAGCCAAAAAAAGTCTAAAGCCCAAACACGCGTATAGAAAAATAAAATAAAAACAAAATTCTGAGGCAGAGCCCAGTATGCGACACGTGGCGGTGAAGAACACACTAAGTGGCACGCTTTCAGACCACCAAAGTGACCCCTCGCAGGGCTCTCGCAAGAGATAACCCTTGATTAGTTGCTCCGGAAAAAAGACCACAACGACAGCGATGACCGAATGCAGCAACTGAGCGAGCTAAGCGCGAAAATGGACCAGCCTATAACCTTGGATGCTTTAGGCGAGAGCTTCTTCCATCTCATAATAAGCGAGATATAGCTGTCGCGCACTCCGTAACGCAACTGCGCAAACACTTGGATAGGGCCCGGAGGAGAGCTAGTTCACCGACTCGAGCTGTTGGTACAATCCTATCCTGGCCCGTGGCGCTTCTCAGTGTCATCTTGGCGCTCCAGACCTGCTGAAACGCCGGCCGGCAAATTCCCGCCGATAACCTGTCGTATAGCGAGCTCATGTTCAACACACTCGACGGCTCAAGAATGGGATGAAGCTGGAGTTGGAAGATTACATCGTTTCGTGGACTCCCTAGCCCAGGGCGACTCGGGCGCACGCCCTACCCTAGAGCCGCCAGCCGATCTACCCACTCTCCCGCCGCGCCGCTGCCGGAGGAGGCCGCCGGGCGAAGCCCTCGCGGCCGACGGCGGCGGCGGGACGTCTCCTCGCGGCGGCTCCCGTGCTGCAGGGCAACAGTTCGTGGCGGTGCGTCGACGCGACCCGTCGGTTGGCAGCGGGGCTTGCTGTCCGGTTGCTGGTGGCTCCTAGTTGCAGGGTGGCGCGGCTCTGGCTGGCTTGCCTCCTTGCTGGTAGAGTCCTCGAAGCAGATTCACGATCCGTCATGGCCGGTAGTGCCTAATAGATTTGCACTCGGGTGTCAGATCTTTGACTGTTGCATGTCCAGCATCTACTGCAGTGTGCAGCCGATGTGGCCCGGCTTGCATCTGGCTAGGGAAGGTGATGGTGTGAGGCCCTCGTCCTTAGATGGATTGGGATTCTCCGCCGCGCTTCCGAAAAGATTCCAGCGCTGCGGGTACTGGTACGTGTGAGGTCTGAACCGGCAGTTGCAGGCTTGGCTGGATATACACGATGGTGTTCAAGGCCGGCGAGGTGGCAATCGGTGTCTAGGATGAACACTCCGGCGTGGCAGCGGCCTCACGGCGGACTGCGGGGGCGACTGAAAGGTCTTTGCGAGTGATACCCCCCAAGATCAGGTGGTTGCTTCGGCAGTGTTATGCAATCTATGGATGATGTCTTGATGCAGAGGGTATGGTTGCACACTGGAGGTTGTTGGTTTCTAACCCAGCACATGTAGCTGCTAGGATCGTGGAAAAGTGGTGGCGACAATACATTCTTGACTTCGATGATGGTGCTTTTTGAGTACCCGGTCTTGAGCTCTGGGGTGAAAACCTAGGTCAGGCCCATGTCGGTTATACCTGGCAATGACGATGTTTCGCCGTCGTTACCTTGTTAAAGGCATTGCTCGGAGATGCTCGGATAGTTTTTTCAGGGTGAAAACCTGGACTTTGCCATTTGGTGGTTGGTCCCAGTGACGGCGGTGCTCAAGCATCGCTCCCTTCCTGAAGGCGTTGCTGTTGAAGAATCTCGATGTCCTTGTGGTGTCATGAGATGATTGGTGCGGTATGGTCATTGTTGTAGTTTGTCGATCGCAATTTAGAAAGCTTCAGGACGGGGTTTTTTCCCGCTTAGGCATAGCTTTGGTCTTATATGACTTTGCTATTTGCCGGTGGTATTTTGTGTGTGTGCGTTAGTGTTGGCTGTGTGCATCCTAACTATGCAAAGGTCGGGTGTGTGTTCACTATATTTATATTATCTTCATTCTTTATTTTGAGTAATAAAATCCACAGTTTGTCAAAAATATCGTTTCGTGAGTAGTTAGTCTAGTACTAGCTTGATGTTCACATCTATGCCTAGCATCCTATAATTATATTTGCTCCATTGGCGTATTTTCGAAAAAAAAAACAGATCAGAAGAAGCAGAGGTTCACTGCAACAGCACGAAAACTTCGCCCGTGGCACTCCAAAATCTGATGAATCGACAGGAGTCTGCTTTCGACGAGCTGTCGAAGGAAAATTTTGATTAGATTTCAGTGTCATCGTGGCGCTCCAAACCTACCGAAACGCCGGCCGGCAAACTCCCGCGGTTAACCAGTCGTATAGCAAGCTCATGTTCAACACACCGGACGGCTCAAGTGACCACCTACACCTAACCTGGTCTGCTTCTTGTGGCTTTCTTCCATTGCTTAGACGCTTAAACTAGAGCCAAGCCATGTTAGCTTAACCTCGGCCAGAGCCAGAGACACACATACCCATGCTTATTAATCAGTAATTTAGACAAGCAAATATTTCTATCTTAGCAATGCCACATAGGATAAATGATGAGGTGGAGGAGAGATAAATTACAAGAAAAGACTTGTCTTCTCTTATTTAAGAGAAGACAAGAGATGATCTTTTAGCATAATATGTTTCACCATGTTTTTAGGAATAACTAGTTATTGAAGATAAGGCTAAGAGCATCTCCAGCCGTTCGCCCCCAGGGGCTTGAAACAGCACCGCCTGGGGGCGAACCGGCGATAAAATCGGCGTGGGGCCGATCCGGCTCCGAGCCGCCGCCCCAGGCACTGATTTGGGCCACTTTCGGCTCAAGTTGGCCCACTTTTCAGCCCACTATCAGCGCAAATTGACCAATTACGGCCCATATTCTGCGTGCTTCGGCGCAAATTCAACAGAATCTATTTTTTATCACATAGTTCATCATAGAAAATCAATAGAAATTAAATAGTTCAATACAAATTATGTAGTTCAACAAATAGTTCAACAAATAAAAACTCATATTTCATCACACCTCGAGCTTACATAGGTGCTCCACCAGATCCTGCTGCAGTTGTTGATGCACCTGTGGGTCTCGGATCTCCTAACGCATATTGAGGAAGGCAGTCCAGATTGCCGGTAGCTGGTGATCAACGGGGTGGAGGATGCCGCGGCGGAAACTCTCTCTTTTCCGGCAATGGAATGGCCTATTTAACGGCGGTCGGTGGGCGGCGGCGGGAGGGCGTGCGCGTGGGGGGGGGGGGGGGGGGGGCGAATCCATACGTGCAAGATGTTGGGGAGCGCAGTATTTCAAAAATTTACCTACGATCACACAAGATCTATCTAGGAGATGCATAGCAACGAGCGGGGAGAGTGTGTCCACGTACCCTCACAGACCGAAAGCGGAAGCGTTTAGTAACGCGGTTGATGTAGTCGAACGTCTTCGCGATCCAACCGATCCAAGCACCGAACGTACGGCACCTCCGCGTTCAGCACACGTTCAGCTCGATGACGTCCCTCGAGCTCTTGATCCAGTTGAGGACGAGGGAGAGTTCCGTCAGCACGACGGCGTGGCGATGGTGATGATGAAGTTACCGGCGCAGGGCTTCGCCTAAGCACTACGATGATATGACCGAGGTGTGTAACTTTGGAGGGGGGCACCGCACACGGCTAAGAGAAGACTTGTTATGCCTTTGGGGTGCCCCCCTCCCACGTATATAAAGGGGGGACGAGAGGAGGCCGACCGTAGGGGGCCGCGCGCCATAGGGGAGTCCAACTAGGATTCCCAATCCTAGTTGGAGTCCCCTTCCTTTCCAAGGGAGGGAGAGAGAGGGAAGGAGGAAGAGGGGAGAAGGAAAGAGGGGGCGCCGCCCCCTCCCTAGTCCAATTCGGACTGGCCATGGGGGGACACGCGGCCTCCCTTGTGGCCCTCCTCTCCTTTCCACTAAGGCCCATGAAGGCCGATGAACTTCCGGGGGGGGGGGGGGGGGGGGTTCCGGTAACCCCCGGTACTCTGAAACTTATCCGAAACGAACCGAACCATTCCGGTGTCCGAATGTAACCTTCCAATATATGAATCTTTACCTCTCGACCATTTCAAGACTCCTCGTCATGTCCGTGATCTCATCCGGGACCCCGAACAAACTTTGGTCATCAAATCACATAACTCATAATACAAATCGTCATCGAACGTTAATCGTGCGGACCCTACGAGTTCAGGAACTATGTAGACATGACCGAGACACATCTTCGGTCAATAACCAATAGAGGAACCTGGATGCTCATATTGGCTCCTACATATTCTATGAAGATCTTTATCGGTCAAACCGCATAACAACATACGTTGTTCCCTTTGTCATCGGTATGTTACTTTCCCGAGATTCGATCGTCGGTATCACCATACCTAGTTTAATCTCGCTACCGGCAAGTCTCTTTACTCATTCCATAATGCATCATCCCGTAACTAACTCATTAGTCACATTGCTTGCAAGGCTTATAGTGATGTGCATTTCCGAGAGGGCCCAAAAATACCTCTCCGATACACGGAGTGACAAATCCTAATCTCGATCTATGCCAACTCAACAAACACCATCGGAGACACCTGTAGAGCATCTTTATAATCACCCAGTTACGTTGTGACGTTTGATAGCACACAAGGTGTTCCTCCGGTATTCGGGAGTTGCATAATCTCATAGTCAGAGGAACATGTATAAGTGATGAAGAAAGCAATAGCAATAAAACTAAACGATAATTATGCTAAGCTAACGGATGGGTCTTGTCCATCACATCATTCTCTAATGATGTGATCCCGTTCATCAAATGACAACACATGTCTATGGTCAGAAAACTTAACCATCTTTGGTGAACGAGCTAGTCTAGTAGAGGCATACTAGGGACACTCTGTTTGTCTATGTGTTCACACATGTACTAAGTTTCCGGTTAATACAATTCTAGCATGAATAATAAACATTTATCATGATATAAGGAAATATAAATAACAACTTTATTATTGCCTCTAGGGCATATTTCCTTCAGTCTCCCACTTGCACTAGAGTCAATAATCTAGATTACATAGTAATGATTCTAACATCCTTGGAGTCTTGGTGTTGATCATGTTTTGCTCGTGAGAGAGGCTTAGTCAACGGGTCTGCAACATTTAGATCCGTATGTATCTTGCAAATCTCTATGTCTCCCTCCTTGACTTGATCACGGATGGAATTGAAGCATCTGTTGATGTGTTTGGTTCTCTTGTGAAATATGGATTCCTTCGCCAAGGCAATTGATCCAGTATTGTCACAAAAGATTTTCATTGGACCCGATGCACTAGGTATTACACCTAGATTGGATATGAACTCCTTCATCCAGACTCCTTCATTTCTTGCTTCCGAAGCAGCTATGTACTCCGCTTCATACGTAGATCCCGCCACGGCGCTCTGCTTGGAACTGCACCAACTAAAAGCTCCACCATTCAATATAAATACGTATCCGGTTTGTGACTTAGAGTTATCTGGATCAGTGTCAAAGCTTGCATCGACGTAACCGTTTACGACAAGCTCTTTGTCACCTCCATAAACGAGAAACATATCATTAGTCCTTTTCAGGTATTTCAGGATGTTCTTGACCACTGTCCAGTGATCCACTCCTGGATTACTTTGGTACCTCCCTACTAAACTAATAGCAAGGCACACATCAGGTCAGGTACACAACATTGCATACATGATAGAACCTATGGCTGAGGCATAGGGAGTGACTTTCATTTTCTCTCTATCTTCTGCAGTGGTCGGGCATTGAGTCTAACTCAACTTCACACCTTGTAACACAGGCAAGAACCCTTTCTTTGACTGATCCATTTTGAACTTCTTCAAAAATTTATCAAGGTATGTGCTTTGTGAAAGTCCAATTAAGCGTCTTGATCTATCTCTATAGATCTTGATGCCCAATATATAAGCAGCTTCACCGAGGTCTTTCATTGGAAAATTCTTATTCAAATATCCTTTTATGCTATTCAGAAATTCAGTATCATTTCCGATCAACAATAGCTCATCCACATATAATATTAGAAAGGCTACAGAGCTCCCACTCACTTTCTTATAAATACAGGCTTCTCCAAAAGTCTGTATAAAACAATATGCTTTAATCACACTATCAAAGCGTATATTCCAACTCCGAGAGGCTTGCACCAGTCCATAAATGGATCGCTGGAGCTTGCACACTTTGTTAGCACCTTTTGGATCAACAAAACCTTCTGGTTGCATCATATACAACTCTTCTTTAAGATATCCATTAAGGAATGCAGTTTTGACATCCATTTGCCAAATTTCATAATCATAAAATGCGGCAATTGCTAACATGATTCGGACAGACTTAAGCATCGCTACGGGTGAGAAGGTCTCATTGTAGTCAACTCCTTGAACTTGTCAAAAACCTTTCGCAACAATTCGAGCTTTGTAGACAGTAACATTACCGTCAGCGTCAGTCTTCTTCTTGAAGATCCATTTATTCTCTATGGCTTGCCGATCATCGGGCAAGTCAACCAAAGTCCACACTTTGTTCTCATACATGGACCCCATCTCAGATTTCATGGCCTCAAGCCATTTCGCGGAATCTGGGCTCATCATCGCTTCCTCATAGTTCGTAGGTTCGTCATGGTCAAGTAACATGACCTCCAGAACAGGATTACCGTACCACTCTGGTACGGATCTTAGGCTGACCTTCCAGCCATACTCCATCCAATATCGAACGGAAGTGCTAAAGGTTTCATGTGATGCTGACCTCAATGAACCAGACCTCGAGAATTCGTTCATCCCTTCGCTCCGAGGATTGGTCGAGTACTTGGCCACATGCATGAGTAGGCCTGTTGCCGGGATGTCCCATTAAAAAGGTAGGTCCCATATTTGAAATACAAAAATAAGATCAGATAGCGCTCAAGAGGTTTTTCTCCATATGAGAAATCCTTCACTCGCAGGGAATTCAAATAGATGTGTTGAAGATCATCAAAGAAAGGAAAGAGACTGAATTCGATCCATCTCCTCCCTTTTCTTTAAACCAAGAGCTACTCCTCCCTTTTCTTTTTTATGTAATTTCAATACGATTTCGTTTGTGTTCATGTTTTCAACATAGAACCCCACAGAAGTGAATAGAAAAAAAAATACCCCTGTGATACGCCTTCCTTTACCTATTTCTAGATTGATTGATGTTCAATGGAGGGAAACTTGCCATTCCTTCTTTCCTTTGAAATTGTACATTTTTTTGATTCTGAACTAATTGTATCCTTTTTGTTCCCATCGAGCTTTCTTGCCTAGTGACTAAGGATTTTCACACTTGCCGTGTCTATAAAAGATTTTCTCATAAAACACTAACAAAAGTGTTAGAGGGATTCACTTTCGATAAGAATCCAACACTACTAGGGAAAACCCTAGCAGTAGCGCGTGTTTAAAGCCTATCAGTAGCGCGGGGTGCAGCGCTACTAGTAAGGCACTACAGCTAAAGGTTAGAAGTAGCGTGGGTTGGACCACGCTACTGCTATATCGACTTAGTAGTAGCGCTTTGTACTATGAGTGCTACTGGTAATTAGTAGTAGCGCTTCTCCTAGCACACGCTACTACTATTATTCCGTATTTCTTTTTTATTTCATGTTGTATTCATACACCTTTATACAAGTTTTCATACCACAGCAATTTAGAGAATGATTTTACATCATAATGAGTTATTACATCACTGGGAGAAAGAACCGTGGACTAGTTTCAAGTGGATGGACATCCACTTGAAACTAATCCACGGTTCTTTCACCTAATGATATAATATATCATCATCATCATCATCATCATCATCATATCATTAACAACTTATCATCATAATACATCATTGTCATATAATACCTCCTCATGATCATCGTTTTCATCAATGAGACATCACATACAAGTTGGTCACTAGACATAATCACAACTACTCATCATCATCAACTCTCATAAACATATTGTACCTCATAGGACCTACTACATTCTCTTAGGACCTACTATATTATGTGAGGTAAAATAGCATAAAACAAGATAGCCCCTGACTCTCCATTATGGAGAATGGAGATTATCCTGTCTCCAATTCTTGCCTTTCGCACAATGTTGCTTCCAAGAACCTCCTTACGACTGTCCATACATTTTTTCCATTCTAAGATTAGCATGTGTTCACCGGTTTTAGAAATCCGGTATGGACAGGTGAGATTCGTAGGATGACCTGGCTGTATGTTCAAAACATCAAGGCGACCATTCTGATACATCAAATGAGGCACACAATCCATCGGGATTCTCTGTTGAAAAACATAGTAATAACTTCGTAGTTAGCAATGATGTACTAGTTTTAGAAGTATGCAAAAGATGCACGGATGTCGTAATAGTAAAAAATCTTACCAGGATATCTCCATCGAAGTTATCGTGGTTCAACACGTGCACTAGTGGCACGTATTGACCATAATTTGGAGGAGTTTGATAAAAGGCATTGTAATTCTCAAGATCAGTACAATATGCGACAAGATGACTTTTCTCCTGATAAGTTAACCCAGAGCCATCGGTGAAGTTGGTTCTGTCTACCATGTTCCGCACATTCTTTGAAGAATGAAAGTAAGCTATCAATGGAAATAAGCTATCAACTATTTTGAAATAAACAATATAAATTACTTAATAACTATGTTTGAGGAACTCACATAGCGGTAGAATTGGAAGTGTATCAACAAGGACCCAAATGTCCAAATCGTCTTGGTCGATGTCAGGATCACCAAGATCCATGGTGACAAACATACCCTCTTGAAAATCATACATCTTGCAAAGTGCTTCCCAACCCGGGCAACCAAAATGGATACGCTCTCAGAATTGTACAGATTTACCTCAAAATCCATACCATGATGGGTCCTTAGGTTAATTTTCTTTGTTTCATTCCTCTCATGATCTTCAAAACCCATCCTCTCCAAGACATAGCATCTTGCATGGCATGGGATAAGCTAGTCGAATTGTAAAAGACAAAAATTACACGTTGAAGTAGTAGAAGTCGAGCTTAATTATGAAAAAAACACTTTGCGTCGTAGCTTACCGTATCACAATCGAAGGCCTCCTCGAGCTTAATGTGTTGGGTAACGTAGCAATAATTCAAAATTTTCCTACGTGTCACCAAGATCAATCTAGGAGATGCTAGCAACGAGAGAGAGGGAGTGCATCTTCATACCCTTGAAGATCGCTAAGTGGAAGCGTTACAAGAACGCGGTTGATGGAGTCGTACTCGCGGCGATTCAAATCGCGGAAGATCCGATCTAGCGCCGAACGGACGGCGCCTCCGTGTTCAACACACGTACAGCCCGGGGACGTCTCCTCCTTCTTGATCCAGCAAGGGGAGAGGAGAAGTTGAGGGAGAACTCCAGCAGCACAACGGCGTGGTGGCGATGGAGCTCGTGGTTCTCCGGCAGGGCTTCGCCAAGCACTACGGAGGAGGAGATGTATGAGGAGGAAGGGGCTGCGCCAAGGGAAGGGTGCGGCTGCCCTCTCTCTCCCTCACTATATATAGGGGGAAGGGGGGTGGAGGAGGCGCCCTAGGGTTCCCTAGGGGAGGGCGGCGGCCACAGGGGAAACCCTAGATGGGTTTGGGCGCCCCACCCCTGGGAAACTTGCCCCCCAAGCCGGGAGGGGTGGCTGCCCTAGGGGAGGCGCCCCCACCTCTCCACGTTACGTGAGAGGGGTTGGGAGGGGCGCACAGCCCCTTAGTGGGCTGGTGTGCCCCCTCCCCTTGGCCCATAAGGCCCCCCAACGCTTGCCGGGGCCTCCGAAACCCCTTTCGGACATGCTGGCCATAGCCTGGTACCCCCGGAACAATTCCGGACTCCAATACACTTTGTCCAATATACCAATCTTCACCTCCGGACCATTCCGGAGCTCCTCGTCATGTCCGGGATCTCATCTGGGACTCCGAAAAACCTTCGGTAACCACATACTATTTCCCATAACAACTCTAGCGTCACCGAACCTTAAGTGTGTAGACCCTACGGGTTCGGGAACCATGCAGACATGACCGAGACACCTCTCCGGGCAATAACCAATAGCGGGATCTAGATACCCATATTGGCTCCCACATGTTCCACGATGATCTCATCGGATGAACCACGATGTCGGGGATTCAATCAATCCCGTATACAATTCCCTTTGTCTATCGTATGTTACTTGCCCGAGATTCGATCGTCGGTATCCCAATACCTCGTTCAATCTCGTTACCGGCAAGTCTCTTTACTCGTTCTGTAACGCATGATCCCGTGGCTAACTCATTAGTCACATTGAGCTCATTATGATGATGCATTACCGAGTGGGCCCAGAGATACCTCTCCGTCATACGGAGTGACAAATCCCAGTCTCGATTCGTGCCAACTCAACAGATACTTTCGGAGCTACCTGTAGTGCACCTTTATAGTCACCCAGTTACGTTGTGATGTTTGGTACACCCAAAGCATTCCTACGGTATCCGGGAGTTGCACAATCTCATGGTCTAAGGAAATGATACTTGAGATTAGAAAAGCTCTTAGCAAACGAACTACACGATCTTGTGCTATGCTTAGGATTGGGTCTTGTCCATCACATCATTCTCCTAATGATGTGATCCTGTTATCAATGACATCCAATGTCCATGGTCAGGAAACCATAACCATCTATTGATCAACGAGCTAGTCAACTAGAGGCTTACTAGGGACATGCTGTGGTCTATGTATTCACACATGTATTACGGTTTCCAGTTAATACAATTATAGCATGAACAATAGACAATTATCATGAACAAGGAAATACAATAATAACCATTTTATTATTGCCTCTAGGGCATATTTCGAACAGTCTCCCACTTGTACTAGAGTCAATAATCTAGTTCACATCACCATGTGATTAACACTCAAAGTTCACATCGCCATGTGACTAATACCCAAGAGTTTACTAGAGTCAATAATCTAGTTCACATCACCATGTGATTAACACTCAATGAGTTCTAGGGTTTGATCATGTTATGCTTACGAGAGAGGTTTTAGTCAACGGGTCTGCAACATTCAGATCCGTGTGTGCTTTACAAATCTCTATGTCATCTTGTAGATGCAGCTACCACGCGCTACTTGGAGCTATTCCAAATAACTGCTCTACTATACGAATCCGGTTTACTACTCAGAGTCATCCGGATTAGTGTCAAAGTTTGTATCGACGTAACCCTTTACGACGAACTCTTTTACCACCTCCATAATCGAGAAAATTCCTTAGTCCACTAGATACTAAGGATAAGTTCGACCGCTGTCATGTGATCCATTCCTGGATCAGTCTTGTACCCCTTGACTGACTCATGGCAAGGCACACTTCAGGTGCGGTACACAGCATAGCATACTGTAGAGCCTACGTCTAAAGCATAGGGGACAACCTTCGTCCTTTCTCTCTCTTCTGCCGTGGTCAGGTCTTGAGTCTTACTCAATACTCACACCTTGTAACACAGCCAAGAACTCCTTCTTTGCTGATCTATTTTGAACTCCAAAATCTTGTCACGGTATGTATTCATTTGAAAGTACTATTAAGCGTTTTTTATCTATCCTTATAGATCTTGATGCTCAATGTTCAAGTAGCTTAATCCAGGTTTTCCATTGAAAAACACTTTTCAAATAACCCTGTATGCTTTCCAGAAATTCTACATCATTTCTGATCAACAATATGTTAACAACATATACTCATCAAAAATCTGTAGTGCTCCCACTCACTTCTTTGGAAATACAAGTTTCTCATAAACTTTGTATAAACCCAAAATCTTTGATCATCTCATCAAAGCATACATTCCAACCCCAAGATGCTTACTCCAGCCCTTAGAAGGATTGATGGAGCTTTGCATACTTGTTAGCATCTTTCAGGATTGACAAAACCTTCTGGTTGTATCACATACAACCTTTCCTCAAGAAAATCGTCGAGGAAACAATGTTTTGACATCCTATCTGCAAGATTTCATAAATAATGCAGTAACTGCTAATCTAATTCCAACAGACTCTTAGCATCGCTACGAGTGAGAAAGTCTCATCGCAGTCAACTCCTTGAACTTGTCGGAAAACATCTTAACGACAAGTCGAGCTTTCTTAATGGTGACACTTACCATCATTGTCTGTCTTCCTTTTAAAATCCATCTGTACCCAACAGCCTTACGACCATCAAGTAGTTCTTCCAAAGTCTATACTTTGTTTTCACACATGGATCCTCTCGGATTTTATGGCCTCGAGCCATTTGTCGGAATCCGGGCCCACCATCGTTTCTCCATAGCTCGTAGGTTCATTGTTGTCTAGCAACATGACCTCCAAGACAGGATTACTTACCACTCTAAAATAGTACGCATCCTTGTCGACCTACGAGGTTTGGTAGTGACTTGATTTGAAGTTTCATGATCACTATCATCAGCTTCCACTTCAATTGGTGTAGGCGCCATAGGAACAACTTCCTGTGCGCTGCTGCACACTAGTTGAAGTGACGATTCAATAACCTCATCAAGTCTCCACCATCCTCCCACTCAATTCTTTCGAGAGAAACTTTTCCTCGAGAAAGGACTCGTTTCTAGAAACAATCACTTTTGCTTCCGGATCTGAAATAGTAGGTATACCCAACTGTTTTGGGTGTCCTATGAAGATGCATTTATCCGCTTTGGGTTCGAGCTTATCAGGCAAAAACTTTTCAGATAAGCGTCGCAGCCCCAAACTTTTAAGAAACGACAACTTAGGTTTCTCTAAACCATAGTTCATACGGTGTCATCTCAACGGAATTACGTGGTGCCCTATTGAAAGTGAATGTGGTTGTCTCTAATGCCTAACCCATAAACGATAGTGGTAATTCGATAAGAGACATCATGGTATGCACCATACCCAATAGGGTGCAGTTATGATGTTCGGACACACCATCACACTATGGTGTTCCACGCGGTATTAGTTGTGAAACAATTTCCACAATGTCTCAATTGTGTGCCAAACTCGTAACTCAGATATTCATCTCTATGATCATATCATAGACATTTTATCCTCTTGTCACGACGATCTTCAACTTCACTCTGAAATTACTTGAACCTTTCAATAATTCAGACTTGTGTTTCATCAAGTAAATATACTTAGCATCTACTCAAATCATCTGTGAAGTAAGAACATAACGATATCCACTGCGTGCCTCAGCACTCATTGGATTGCACACATCAAATGTATTACTTCCAACAAGTTGCTCTCTTGTTTCATCTCACTGAAAACGAGGCCTTTCAGTCATCTTGCCCATGTCGTATGATTTGCATGTCTCAAGTGATTCAAAATCAAGTGAGTCCAAACGATCCATCTGTATGGAGTTTCTTCATGCATATATACCAATAGACATGGTTCGCATGTCTCAATCTTTTCAAAAACGAGTGAGTCCAAAGATCCATCAACATGGAGCTTCTTCATGCGTTTTATACCAATATGACTCAAGTGGCAGTGCCACAAGTATGTGGTACTATCATTACTATCTTATATCTTTTGGCATGAACATGTGTATCACTACGATCGAGATTCAATGAACCATTCATTTTAGGTGCAAGACCATTGAAGGTATTATTCAAATAAACAGAGTAACCATTATTCTCCTTAAATGAATAACCGTATTGCGATAAACATAATACAATCATGTATATGCTCAACGCAAACACCAAATAACAATTATTTAGGTTTAACACCAATCTCGATGGTAGAGGGAGCATGTGATGCTTGATCACATCAACCTTGGAAACACTTCCAACACATATCGTCATCTCACTTTAGCTAGTCTCCGTTTATTCCGTAGCCTTTTATTTCGAGTTACCAACACTTAGCAACCGAACCGGTATCTAATACCCTGGTGCTACTAGGAGTACTAGTAAAGTACACATTAATATAATGTATATCCAATATACTTCTGTCGACCTTGCCTGCCTTCTCATCTACCAAGTATCTAGGGTAGTTCTGCTTCAGTGACCGTTCCCCTCATTACAGAAGCACTTAGTCTCGGGTTTGGGTTCAACCTTGGGTTTCTTCAGTAGAGCAGCAACTGATTTGCCGTTTCATGAAGTATCCCTTCTTTCCCTTGCCCTTCTTGAAACTAGTGGTTTTACTAACCATCAACAATTGATGCTCCTACTTGATTTCTACTTTTGCGGTGTCAAACATCGCGAGTTGCTCAAGGATCATCATGTCTATCCCTGATATGTTATAGTTCACCACGAAGCTCTAATAGCTTGGTGGCAGTGACTATGGAGAACCATCACTATCTCATCTGGAAGATTAACTCCCACTCGATTCAAGCGATTTAGTACTCAGACAATCTGAGCACATGCTCAACGATTGAGCTTTTCTCCCTTAGTTTGCAGGCTTAAGAAACTTGTCAGAGGTCTCATACCTCTTGACGTGGGCACCAGTCTGAAATCCCAATTTCAGTCTTTGGAACATCTCATATGTTCTGCGACGTTTCAAAACCGTCTTTGGCGCCTCAATTCTAAACCGTTAGCATTACGCACTGAACTATCACGTAGTCATCAAAACGTGTATGTCAGATGTTCGCAACATCCACAGACGACGCTCGAGGTTCACACACTGAGCTGTGCACTAAGGACATAAGCCGTCTGCGCAGCAATGAGGACAATCCTCAGTTTACGGACCCAGTCCGCATAATTTCTACTATCAACTTTCAACTAAATTTTCTCTAGGAACATATCTTAAATAGTAGAACCAAAGCGTAAGCTATGACATAAATTGCAAAGACCTTTTGACTATGTTCATGATAATTAAGCTCATCTGATTATTTAATGAACTCCCACTTAGATAGACATCCCTCTAGTCATCTAAGTGATACATGATCCGAATTGACTGACCGTGTCCGATCATCACGTGAGACGGACTAGTCATCAACGGTGAACATCTCCATGTTGATCGTATCTACTATACGACTCATGTTCGACCTTTCGGTCTCTTGTGTTCCGAGGCCATGTCTGTACATGCTAGGCTCGTCAAGTCAACCTAAGTGTTTCGCATGTGTAAATCTGGCTTACACCCGTTGTATGCGAACGTTAGAATCTATCACACCCGATCATCACGTGGTGCTTCGAAACAACGAAGCTTCGCAACAGTGCACAGTTAGGGGGAACACATCTCTTGAAATTTTAGTGAGGGATCATCTTATTTATGCTACCGTCGTTCTAAGCAAATAAGATGTAAACATGACAAACATCACATGCAAATCATAAAGTGACATGATATGGCCAATATCATCTTGCGCCTTTTGATCTCCATCTTCGAGGCGCGGCATGATCACCTTCGTCACCGGCATGACACCATGATCTCCATCATCATGATCTCCATCATCGTGTCTTCATGAAGTTGTCTCGCCAACTATTACTTCTACTACTATGGCTAACAGTTAGCAATAAAGTAAAGTAATTACATGGCGTTTTTCAATGACACACAGGTCATACAATAAATTAAGACAACTCCTATGGCTCCTGCCGGTTGTCATACTCATCGACATGCAAGTCGTGATTCCTATTACAAGAACATGATCAATCTCATACATCACATATATATAATTCATCACATCCTTTTGGCCATATCACATCACGTAGCATACCCTGCAAAAACAAGTTAGACGTCCTCTAATTGTTGTTGCATGTTTTACGTGGCTGCTATGGGTTTCTAGCAAGAACGTTTCTTACCTACGCAAAAGCCACAACGGTGATATGCCAATTGCTATTTACCCTTCATAAGGACCCTTTTCATCGAATCCGATCCAACTAAACTGGGAGAGACAGACACCCGCTAGCCACCTTATGCATCAAGTGCATGTCAGTCGGTGGAACCTGTCTCACGTAAGAGTACGTGTAAGGTCGGTCCGGGCCGCTTCATCCCACAATGCCGCCGAATCAAGATAAGACTAGTAATGGCAAGCAAATTGAACAAATCATCGCCCACAACTACTTTGTGTTCTACTCGTGCATAGAATCTATGCATAGACCTAGCTCATGATACCACTGTTGGGGAACGTAGCAATAATTCAAAATTTTCCTACGTGTCACCAAGATCAATCTAGGAGATGCTAGCAACGAGAGAGAGAGAGAGGGAGTGCATCTTCATACCCTTGAAGATCGCTAAGCGAAAGCGTTACAAGAACACGGTTGATGGAGTCGTACTCGCGGCGATTCAAATCGCGGAAGATCCGATCTAGCGCTGAACGGACGACGCCTCCGCGTTCCACACACGTACAGCCCGGGGACATCTCCTCCTTCTTGATCCAGCAAGGGGAGAGGAGAAGTTGAGGGAGAACTCCAGCAGCACGAGGGCGTGGTGGCGATGGAGCTCGTGGTTCTCCGGCAAGGCTTCGCCAAGCACTACGGAGGAGGAGGAGATGTATGAGGAGGAAGGGGCTGCGCCAAGGGAAGGGTGCGGCTGCCCTCTCTCTCTCACTATATATAGGGGGAAGGGGGTGGAGGAGGCACCCTAGGGTTCCCTAGGGGAGGGGCGGCGGCCACAGGGGAAACCCTAGATGGGTTTGGGCACCGCCACCCCTGGGAAACTTGCCCCCCAAGCCGGGAGGGGTGGCTGCCCTAGGGGAGGCGCCCCCACCTCTCCACGTCACGTGAGAGGGGTTGGGAGGGGCGCACAGCCCCTTGGTGGGCTGGTGTGCCCCCTCCCCTTGGCCCATAAGGCCCCCCAACGCTTGTCGGGGCCTCCGAAACCCCTTTCGGACATGCTGGCCATAGCCTGGTACCCCCGGAACAATTCCGGACTCCAATACCCTTCGTCCAATATACCGATCTTCACCTCCGGACCATTCCGGAGCTCCTCGTCATGTCCGGGATCTCATCCGGGACTCCAAACAACCTTCAGTAACCACATACTATTTCCCATAACAACTCTAGCGTCACCGAACCTTAAGTGTGTAGACCCTACGGGTTCGGGAACCATGCAGACATGACCGAGACACCTCTCCGGGCAATAACCAATAGCGGGATCTGGATACCCATATTGGCTCCCACATGTTCCACGATGATATCATCGGATGAACCACGATGTCGGGGATTCAATCAATCCCGTATACAATTCCCTTTGTCTATCGTATGTTACTTGCCCGAGATTCGATCGTCGGTATCCCAATACCTCGTTCAATCTCGTTACCGGCAAGTCTCTTTACTCGTTCCGTAACGCATGATCCCGTGGCTAACTCATTAGTCACATTGAGCTCATTATGATGATGCATTACCGAGTGGGCCCAGAGATACCTCTCCGTCATACGGAGTGACAAATCCCAGTCTCGATTCGTGCCAACTCAACAGATACTTTCGGAGCTACCTGTAGTGCACCTTTATAGTCACCCAGTTACGTTGTGATGTTTGGTACACCCAAAGCATTCCTACGGTATCCGGGAGTTGCACAATCTCATGGTCTAAGGAAATGATACTTGACATTAGAAAAGCTCTTAGCAAACGAACTACACGATCTTGTGCTATGCTTAGGATTGGGTCTTGTCCATCACATCATTCTCCTAATGATGTGATCCCGTTATCAATGACATCCAATGTCCATGGTCAGGAAACCATAACCATCTATTGATCAACGAGCTAGTCAACTAGAGGCTTACTAGGGACATGTTGTGGTCTATGTATTCACACATGTATTACGGTTTCCAGTTAATACAATTATAGCATGAACAATAGACAATTATCATGAACAAGGAAATACAATAATAACCATTTTATTATTGCCTCTAGGGCATATTTCCAACATAATGCTGGAGCGCAGACCTTCGTCCAGGTGAGGCCTGTCGCAGAAACCCCGGTTGTCGCCGCACCAGGAGCACTCCCCGGGACCTTCTTCGTCCGACGACATTTCCTATGTTCATAATTCAAAGATTAAACTTGTACAATGAAAACCCTCAGCTTGTTCATTATTCATCATGGGTTGACTATCGGTCTGTCGAGTCTTTTCTTGAAAACTCTCAGCTCACGTGGTGTATAGATTCGACCGTCGGTGATGGTAGCTCCTCCTTTCGTTCCCGAGTGCATTATACCAAATTGTCTACCACACGGGAACGAAGGAGAAGCTACCCCCACGACAACAGTCGGGATTCTTCGTCCTCTCATATATGGTGGAGACTCTCCCTCACTGATTCCTCTCTGACATTTGTGACCGTCGGTGATGGTCGTTACTTCTCCTTCCCCTAGTGCATAACAAAGGTCTAGCACCCGGAGAAGAAGGAGAAACGACCCCCCATGACAACAGTCGGGATTCTTCAGCCTTGACAGACTTAAAGTCAACCCGAAATATCATTTAATTATCTTTCTAGAAAATCCAGGCCACTCGATATTTCCTACATATTCTAGCACAAGTCATGCCAAAATTCACGGAAAATTCCGGCATGACCTTTGCTAAAACAGGACATATCGAGCGCCTGAAATTTGCCGGAACGGAAATTAATCAACACTCCGGCAAAACATAGGCCACTCGGAGGTGTAACCTGAACATGACCGGCCACTTGGGCAACCACATATCCTATTTGAGCAACACAAGATATACATGTTTTTATCTACATCATATCTTATAGGACTCATATTGACATGGAGATTTGGCTGGTCTCACCTCGAGGTCGGAGGGGGTCGGTGACGGGGACGACAACGGGGATGATGGAGGGGCTCCTTGATTTATGCAAAAACAAAAACCCTATACGTTATCACTAATACATCCCGAATAGTATCATACATATAACATCACTAATACAACTAAAACCCTAGCGAACGACGGGTATCAACGACGAGGATGCGGGATAGGCATCGTCGATGTTGATGCGGGAATAATTTCTTAAACTAAAAAAATAACAACAAATGTGACATGTTCAACTAGTTCTATTAATTCAACTAGTTCTTACTAAATATAAACTTACTATAAATAGAAATAAACTAGTTCTTTCTAAAAATAAACTAGTTCAGCTAGTTATATTAATTTTCTTACTAAAAATACATTAGTTCTATTAATTCAACTAGTTCTTACTAAAACTAAACTAGTTCAACTAGTTTATTAATTTACTTACTAATTATTTTAAACACTTACTAAAAATAGTAAAAAACTACATTATACAATAGTAAAAAACTACAGTGAAAAATAGAAAAAAAAGAGAGGGAGGGGCGGCCGGAGGAGGAGGAGGGAGGGGCGGGGGTGGAGGGGGCAGCGGGAGAAGGAGGAGGGAGGGGGCGTGGGGAGGAGGGGGAGGGGGCGGGCGGAGGAGGAGGAGGGAGGGGCGGGGGGTGGAGGGGGCGACCGGAGGAGGAGGAGGGAGGGGGCGGCCGGAGGAGGAGGGAGAGGGGCGATGGGAGGAGGGCGGCCGGAGGAGGAGGGGGGAGGAGGGAGGGGAGGAGGAAGGAGGGAGTACCTCGGCGAGGAGCAGCGCGGCGGCGGCGGACGACGTACGGGTTCGGCGCGGGCGAGAGCAAGTGAGAGGGAGTGAGTGTGAGAGGGTGAACCGCTCCAGGATAAGGTAAGTAAGTAGTAGCACGTTTCTTCAAAACACGCTACTGCTATGGTCCGTAGCAGTAGCGCTTGTCAGTGGTACGCGCTACTGCTAAGTGGGGCTAGCCATCTGCGCCCAGTACAAATATAGTAGCAGCGCTGTTTCGCAGAACGCGCTACTGCTAAAGTAGTAGCAGTAGCGCGGTCTATTTAAAAATGCTACTACTAAGTAGCAGTACCGCCCTGTTTTGTCCAGCGCTACTGCTAAGATGCTGTGTATAAGGTTTTCCCTAGTAGTGCAAAAGCAAGTTCCCTATACTACCTTCTTTCCCTCCTCTGTTTCTGTCTTTAAGAGGCAGTGCATCCGACAAGAATTGAACCTACTGTTTGACCCATTTTGCCTTTCTAGGTTGGTGGGCGCTTTCACCATTCAGCCATGGATGCTTTAGCGAGTGAACTAGGTTTTTATTTGAGAGCGAACTAGGTTTTTAGCGGTATTCCTTCTCGAGCTTCTATTTCTTCCGTTAAGGGAGATTCGGGAAAAGATGGAATAGGAAGATGTGTTTCCAGAACGAACAAGATACGGGTAGAGAAGGGGAAGTTAGCAAAGTTAGACAAGATTGGAATGGGCATAGGAACATGTATTGATGTACCAGATCGGCTAATGCTCCCAGGTTGATGCGATGTATTCTGCCAGTTGACTGGAGACTTTATTATTGGTATATCGATCGGTCCAACACAGATTGAAATAGGAGCCGGTTTGACAGGAAGCTTTTGAAAACGCAGTGCACCCAGGTAAATAAGGAACAAGATGAATACAGAAGTTAAACGAGCATCCCACACCCGAAAGGTACCCCACATAGGCCTTCCCCGAAACCCCCAGTCACTAACGTAAACAAAGTAGAAAAAGCAAGAAATACTCCATTTTGAGTTATGGTTGTGCAACCGATCGTACCCATTGAGGGAGTCCTGGACTAAGGGGTCCTCGGGCGTTCGGCCTGTTAGCCATGGGCCGGACTGATGGGCTGTGAAGATACGAAGACCGAAGACTGCACCCGTGTCCGGATAGGACTCTCCTTGGCGTGGAAGGCAAGCTTGGCGACCAAATATGTAGATTCCCTTCTTTGTAACCGACCCTGTGTAACCCTAGATCCTCCCAGTGTCTATATAAACCGGAGGACTTAGTCCGGAGGGGGACATTCATTATCATAGTCATACAGGCTAGGCTTTTAGGGTTTAGCCATTACGATCTCGTGGTAGATCAACTCTTGTAATACTCATATTCATCAAGATCAATCAAGCAGGAAGTAGGGTATTACCTCCATAGAGAGGGCCCGAACCTGGGTAAACATTGTGTCCCCTGTCTCCTGTTACCATCGACCTTAGACGCACAGTTCGGGACCCCCTACCCGAGATCCGCCGGTTTTGACACTGACATTGGTGCTTTCATTGAGAGTTCCACTGTGCCGTCCCTTAAAGGTTTGATGGCCCCTTCAATCATTCAACAACGATGCTGTCCAAGGTGAGACCTTCCTCCCCGGACAGATCTTCGTGTTCGGCGGCTTCGCACTGCAGGCCAACTTGCTTGGCCATCTGGAGCAGATCAATAGCTACGCCCCTGGCCACCAGGTCAGATTTGGGAGCTTGAACTATGTCGCAGACATCCATGGAGATTTGATCTTTGCTGGATTCGAGACCGCGGCGACCGCTCCTGGTCACCTCGATGAACATGACCTAAATCTGTCATCGGACCGCATTCAGGAGATAGCTCCTGTAACTGCTCTGGCCTTAGATCCGAAGCATACGGCGCCATCCAAGGACTGGAGGCTCAACCCCACCACGGAGGCCACAGATTCCCCGACGTTGGAGTCGCACATGGACTTAACCTCACACGATATCTGTGTCACCGGAACTCCGGACTCGTCTCTGGTTGTAAGTTCCGAACCATGTGAGTCTGCGGATGCCGAACTTGATCGTTTATCAATCTTCGAGTTCAGCGCCGCAGACATCTTCCAGCACTCACCCTTGGGCGATGTGCTAAGCTCATTAAAGAACCTGTCCTTGGCAGGGGACCCCCAGCCGAACTATGTCCGGTTCGAACTAGGGGCTGATGATGGAGTATTTTGCTTCCCACCTGCCACCCACTTCATAGCCACGGTCGAGGATTTAACCGACACGCTTGATTACGGCTCCGAAGACATCGACGGTATGGACGACGATGTTGATGAGGAGCAAAACCAGAATCCGCCATTAACTGCACAACGGACGGACAGTTCTTCGTACAACGTGTAGATGGTGGATACACCTAAAGAAACCAACGACGATGACCAAAAAGATCCAGTTGAGAATAAAACTCCTGAGACACAAAACAAACGCTGGCGTCCCCGGCGCCGCTCTAAGTCACGTCGTTCCAAAGACAGCAACGCTGGCACCGGAGGAAATAATACTCCGGAAGATGCCGGAAATGATGAAGACCCTGTTGAGGCAACTTCTGAACAGGGGGAACTAGGAAACGGGCAAGTTAGCCCTGATGAACAGGCCACACATGACAATTCGGAGGATGACAATTATTTCCCGCTCTCCGAAGATGAGACAAGCCTCGGCGACGAAGAATTCATCGTGCCAGAGGAACCCTCCGAGCAGGAGCGCTTCAAGCGCCGGCTCATTGCCACAACAAGAAGCCTGGAAAAGAAACGGCAGCAGCTTCAAGCTGGCCAAGATCTGCTCAACGACAGATGGACTGATGTCCTAGCAGCCGAAGAATACGGCCTCAAACGCCCAGCCAAGAGTTACCCGAAGCGCAAACTGCTGCCTCAGTTCGATGAGGATGCACCAAAGTCTGTACCTCCCTCACGCAATACGGCTAACAGACCACCACGTGGTCGGGAGGAAGCGGCAATTCAAGCCGAACAGCAGCCTATACCACTGGAGCATGAAAACAAATATAAAGCAGCCCAGAATTATAAACACGGCACTCGGCAGGACCTGGACAGCAGAACAGGATATACCAGATCGATCTACGGATCGCAAAGACGCACGTCAACACGCGACGACGGCCATCTATTCGGATGTAACGAACCTAGTCACGCCCGGGCCGAAAACCGCAGACGAACTCCATCAGAGATACGTCGCGTTGTGGCCCGATATAGAGGGGCCGCACACCCCCTTTGCTTCACTGATGAGGTGATGGATCATGAATTCCCAGAAGGGTATAAACCCGTAAATATTGAATGATACGATGGAACAACCGATCCTGCGGTGTGGGTTGAGGATTTCCTTCTCCATATCCATATGGCCCGCGGAGACGACCTTCATGCCATCAAATACCTCCCGTTAAAACTCAAAGGACCAGCTCGGCACTAGTTAAACAGTCTGCCTGAAAGCTCGATTGGCAGCTGGGAGGATCTAGAAGACGCCTTCAGCGGCAACTTCCAGGGTACATATGTCCGGCCACCGGATGCCGATGATTTAAGTCACATTGTCCAGCAGCCCGGGGAGTCCGCCAGGAAGCTCTAGAGTAGGTTCTTAGTTAAAAAGAACCAAATTGTAGACTATCCTGACGCAGAAGCCCTAGCGGCCTTCAAACATAGCGTCCGGGATGAGTGGCTCACTTGCCACCTTGGTCAGGAAAGACCAAAATCCATGTCAGCCCTTACGGCTATGATGACCCGCTTTTGCGCGGGAGAAGACAACTGGCTCGCTCGTAGAAGCAATAGCGCCAACGACCCGAGAACTTCCGAAGTCCGGGACGGCAATGGGAAGCCACGACGCAATAAAAACAAGTACCCCAATAACAATGAGGGAACACATGACACAGCGGTCAACGCTGGATTCAGCGGCCCCAGACCCGGCCAACGAAAAAAGCCGTTCACGGCAAAAAGGGACGGACCATCCAATTTAGACAGAATATTGGACAGGCCCTGCCAGGTTCATGGCCACCCCAATAAACCAGCTAATCACACCAATAGAAGCTGTTGGGTTTTCAAACAGGCCGGCAAGTTGAACGCCGGGCACAAGGAGAAGGGGCCGCTCGGTGATAGAGACGGCGAAGAGACTCACCAACAGAACACCGGGGGACAGAAGCAGTTTCCTCCCGAAGTAAAAACAATAAACATGGTATATGTCACATACACCCCTAGAGGTGAATGCACGGAAAACTCCCCCCATATAGAAGATCATACTATGGATACCTCAGCCGAACTACAAAGCGGCCTCATCTCACCGCATACCTCATCGGCCAGGGCGCCGCCGGTCTTCGTTCAACGCGACCGGTCAATGTCCATACTGGACTAGCAATTCAGCTTCCGCCGCTCGCCTAATATGCCTGCGAAGTCAGTTCCACGCATACATAATTATGCACTTAAAATACCCTGGGCATCGGCGGAAGCACAATAAGGATAGGCCTACAAGCACTCCAATAAACTCTCTTGTTTTCCTAACCATCTTTCCTTTTTTTACTATCCTCTCTACAGATGGCTCAAAGGCTGGTCACCCACGGGCTCTATCAGAGTTCGGATTCATACACTCATCCAAAAGTCATTTCCGTCAAGGAATACCCTAACCGAGGACAGGCGACGCAGACGTGCGACAGGAGGTCCAAAATAAATTTTTGTAGACCGTACTCAGTATTTCGAGCCTGTAAAGTACCTTTATCCTCAACCTTCCACCCTTGGCATGTGAAATAGCCAGGGTACAGATTGTTATTTATATAAACGATTGGCACATCACTCAGATCCTGGTAAAAATAATCCACTCTTTTCTAAAGAGCTGAGTTTTTGCCCCTACGGTTGTTTCAATGCCCCTCTCGAGGAGGCTCCGGATGCAGCTCTGCAGAGTCTGTACCTCATCGATTGACCCCCAGTCCAACCCCTTATTGATCCATGATGCGAGCTGAATCGGAGGGCTGGATCAAAATGCAGGCGCAGCCGCCCACTTGGAGCCGCGGGGCTCGGTGATATAGAACCATTCCCGCTGCCATAAGTCAGAGGACTCGGTGAAGGATCCTTTTAGCCAAAGAGCGCTATTAAGCTTTCTCACGGTGGCACCGCCACACTCCGCCTGCTTCCCCCCTATCATCTGCGGCTTCACATTGAATGTCTTGAGCCACCAGACGAAGTGTGGAGGGATTCGAAGGAAGGCCTCGCATGTGACGATAAACGCCGAGATAAGAAGAACAGAGTTCGGGGCCAGATCGTGAAAATCCAGCCCGTAGTAGAACATGAGCCCTCGAACAAAGGGATTAAGGGCAAAGCCTAAACCTCGGAGGAAGTGGGAGATGAACACGACCCTCTCGCCGGATCTGGGGGTAGGGATAACCTGCCCTTCGGCAGGGAGCCGATGGATGATTTCTGCGGTCAGATATCTCGCCGCCCTAAGCTTCGCAATATCCTCCTGTGTAACAGAAGAAGCCACCCACCGATCGGGAAGGCTGGATCCGGACATGACTAAGGTTTGAGGTGGTCGAAACTTGGGTTTTAGAACTCGAGATAGCAAGGGCCGAGGAAGAAGCAAATTCCCGACGATGACGTGGCGTCATGCTATAAACAGTTGTCGGTGGATTAGATGTATAAATTATTGTGCCCTCTGTGGAAGTATACAAAACTTATGTTACAGGTCCGGACACATTCAATATGTCCGAAGACTATCTTGGAGTTCAGAAGGAGGAACCTGCCTTGCAATGCCGAAGACAGATCTACGTGCCGGATACCTTGTCATTGAAGCCAGGTTCATGGGCTACTGAGGGAGTCCTGGACTAAGGGGTGCTCGGGCATCCGGCCTGTTAGCCATGGGCCGGACTGATGGGCTGTGAAGATACGAAGACCGAAGACTGCAACCGTGTCCGGATAGGACTCTCCTTGGCGTGGAAGGCAAGCTTGGCGACCAAATATGTAGATTCCCTTCTTTGTAACCGACCCTGTGTAACCCTAGCTCCTCCCGGTGTCTATATAAACCGGAGGACTTAGTCCGGAGGGGGACATTCATTATCATAGTCATACAGGCTAGGCTTTTAGGGTTTAGCCATTATGATCTCGTGGTAGATCAACTCTTGTAATACTCATATTCATCAAGATCAATCAAGCAGGAAGTAGGGTATTACCTTCATAGAGAGGGCCCGAACCTGGGTAAACATTGTGTCCCCTGTCTCCTGTTACCATCGACCTTAGACGCGCAGTTCGGGACCCCCTACCCGAGATCCGCCGGTTTTGACACCGACACCCATCTTTAGAACGTTATTGCCCTTGCGGACAAGAAGAATCGGTCTATCAAAAATATGTTATGTAATGTATTCAGTTGAGTTGAATCCTGCGCATGACCAAAAGAATGGAAAGATCCGTGTGTATGAAAGCCGTCTGGACCCCACTGGAACAGGAACGTTGTCTCTTGATTTCTTGTTTGAATTCAGGTATCAATTCAATTATGATATGAATAAAAGAGAGAAAGAATTAGTTCCACCAAAGGAACCCCAGTGAAATGCCTTCCTGGCTATCAAGCATTTTGCATTGCTCAAAGCCTAGAATCTTGTATCTGGGAACTGGGAAGAAGATAGACGGTCAACGGCTGTTGCCAATAGTCCTGAATCTGCAAAGCAACTGCAAACACATGCAACACAGGCTACAAGAATGAAGAAACCATGAAACCAACCTAAAATCACTGCCAGCACTTAGTTAGTTAAAGCCCAGGAACCACTTGTGTTACACCGGTGAAGCAGAAGCTCCGAAATCTGTCCGAGGAGCCAGCTATAGGTGGGTTCTTTACTGGCCATAGGTAGGTCCCTTACTAATGGATCCTCTAAGCACGGAAAGATCGTAGCTAGTATGAATTGGAAGAACGATCATACCGAACCGAGGATCATGCAACTATTCTTCCTTCGTTCAAGACTCGCTTTTTTCGCGGGTTGAATGAGTGAGCCTTGGCCATACATACTGTGATTCAACAGTCAACTTTGGAGTCTGTCCTAAAGCCCCACCAATCTACATAGGTGATACCAGGTGTCGGTGTCAAAACCGACGGATCTCGGGTAGGGGGTCCCGAACTGTGCGTCTAAGGCGGATGGTAACAGGAGGTGGGCGGCACGATGTTTACCCAGGTTCGGGCCCTCTCGATGGAGGTAATATCCTACTTCCTGCTTGATTGATCTTGATGATATGAGTATTACAAGAGTTGATCTACCACGAGATCGTAGAGGCTAAACCCTAGAAGCTAGCCTATGGTATGATTGTTGTTGTCCTACGGACTAAACCCTCTGGTTTATATAGACACCGGAGGGGGCTAGGGTTACACAGAGAGTCGGTTGCAAGGGAGGAGATCTACATATCCGTATTGCCAAGCTTGCCTTTCACGCCAAGGAGAGTCCCATCCGGACACGGGACGAAGTCTTCAATCTTGTATCTTCATAGTCCAACAGTCCGGCTAAAGTATATAGTCCGGCTATCCGAGGACCCCCTAATCCAGGACTCCCTCAGTAGCCCCTGAACCAGACTTCAATGACGATGAGTCTGGCGCGCTGATTGTCTTTGGCATTGCAAGGCGGGTTCCTCCTCCGAATATCCCATAAAAGATTTTGAACACAAGGATAGTGTCCGGATCTGCAAAACAAATTCCGCATACCACCGTAGAGAGCACAATATTTCCACAAATCTAATCTGCTGATAGCTTTTCATAACGTGACATCACACCACGGCCTGGTCATTATTCGAACTGTTTCTCCCAGCCTGCCACTACACATCTCGCGAGGTGGTTTTATTGGCATGTCTTGTCGAAGCAGAGATCGTGTTCCCCTTATCATGGGATTCTCATCAATACGGGTATGGGTAACCCAATTGTGCCTGTAGGTATGACTCCTCGATTTTAGGCAAGTTCCAAACGGCCACGCGGAGGACGCTTGATATTCACCCTCTTTATAAAGGGGCCAAGGCCTGTCCTTTTCTTCTCGCACTCAATCGAATCCTTCCCCCACCTTGAGTTCCAACACCCAAGGCTCAGGCTAGGCGCTTCGGACCTTCAATCATGTCCGGATCCAACCTTCAAGGTAGGTGGATGCCCTCCTCTGTCACAGAGGAGGACATCAAGAAGCTAAGAGAAGCCAGGTATCTGACCGCCGAAATCTCGCACAGGCTGCCTGCTCGAGGGCAGGTCATTCCCACTCCCGAACCCGGCGAGAGTGTCGTATTCGTCTCCCACTTCCTCCAAGGGCTAGGCCTTAGTCTAGATCCCTTTGTTAGAGGGCTCATGTTCTATTACGGGCTTGATTTCCATGATCTGGCACCGGATTCCATCCTTCACATCTCGTCGTTCATCGTCGTGTGTGAGGCCTTCCTCCACGTCACCCACACTTCGGCTTATGGCTCAAGACCTTTAATGTGAAGCCAAAGATGATTAATGGGCGACACGCAGAATGCGGAGGTGCCGTAATAAGCAAAGGCGCCGATGTTCCATGGCCAAAGGGTTCCTTCCCGGAGGTGTCCAACTTATGGCAACGGGAGTGGTTTTACATCACAGCTCCCCAGGGTACTAAGTGGGTAGCCGCCCCTGCCTTCCGCTCGGACCCCCCGCCACAACTGGCGTCATGGATCAACAAGGGGCTGGACTGGGGAGCAGTAAATGATGTGCCGACATTGCAGAGTCGCATCCGAGATCTCCTCGAGAGAGATGTCAGCCTTGTCAATGTAATGCAAGTCATGCTAGTTCATCGAGTCCTGCCTTGCAAACGTCGACCTCTCCCTATGTGGGAGTTCAACCCGGAAGGACCGTGAACTATTCAGCACTTCTTCGGCGTGACGCTCGAAGAGATGTACAGATTGTTCTTCGGATCACAAATAAAGTGTCCGGACAGCACCGAGGATGCGGGTTTGAGCTGCAATCGTCCAGATAACCAAGTAAGTAGTTCTTCGGCCGAACATGCTGTCTCTTTATTTATCACAACATCATTCTGAAAAGTCGCTCTTTGACCAGGACTGGGTAAAAAAGGCAAAGATGATCAGGTGTTCGGCCCCCTTCTCGAAGGCTCAACAGATCTAGTACTGGCCAGAATGCTTGAGCTCGCGCCTTATCAAGCGCCCTCAGGGGAAGATAAAGGAGGGAATAAAGAAGCCGAAAGCGGGCCTCACTCATTATTCATCCAGACCGGGGGAATTAGTGCCTCCGCGAAGGAGGATAACCGGGGAGAAGAATCTAAAATTCCCTCTCCCCAGGGAAGGAAGAGGACCACCTCTGAAGACTTGGAAACAATGGTTTCCAAACGAGGGAAGAAATCTTCATCAGGGGGTCCTACCCCGGAGGGTATCCTTACCGCACAGTGCCCGCAAGGGGATCAGCCCCCCACCGAGCTGTAAGTAGACAAAAGTACTTTGTAGTAAACATATCCTACTTTACTTCCGAGGACAATAACTGAGACGTATGTCCTGTAGTTCGGATCGTAGCCCTTCTCAACAGAGTTCGTCTTCGGGTGATCTTCTTCCGGAGATGATGGAGAGCGAAACACCTCCCCATGCCTCCCCGCCTCATGAGGTGGGCGACCCTGAGGTGTCGTCACGAAGGGTTTCTCCTGATCCGCCAAGGCCGGAAGGTAACCCTTCGGCCACCCGGAGTCCGGAGTATTCGGCTCCTAAGGGGAGCAACAAAAAGAGTCCGGGACAGTCTGGTGCGCGACCAGACTCACTGCGGAATCTTCTGGAGCAAGCGGCTATCTCAGAAGCAAACCATACGTTAATGTGTACGATAGTTGAGAAGATTTCATCCGCCGAAAGCGGGTTGCATGAAGCTTTTATGAGCCTGCTGAGAGGCTTTGAGGTACGCAAAGTAATATGTATATTTTTGACGGTACCGCACATGCCAGGTGTGCCCTATGTAGATAGTAGCCCCCGAGACTCTGGTTGCTATCGAAAAAGGCGGCAAACAGAGGATCGTAGTCCCAGGTAATAATCATGGCACCTTCATGTGCAGGTGGCTGAAGGTCCGGTGGCTAGCCGGACTGGTGAGTTTGCCGAACTGAAGCGGCAACTTGATGCGGCAGAGGCCGACATCGTGCTTGTAAACAGGCGGCTTGACGAGGCACAGGGTATGTATTCTCCGGTGGTCAACATATATTAAGAGGAGCATAATGCTAGTATCTATAATATGCTGTGACTGCAGATGGAGCTGCCGCCGTGGAGACCCTTCGGGCGGAACTTGCCCGAGCCAAGGAACAAGCCAGGAGGAGTGATGCGGCCGCCCTAAAGGCGGTCGAAGAGTTAAGAGCCGAACAGGCTGTGCATTGCGAGAGCAAAGAGAAAATAGCCAAGCTGGCTATTGAGTTGAAAGATGCCGCCGACCGTTATGAGCTTCTCGAAAGGGAAAGTCAAATGAAGACGGCGGACCTGGAGAAAGCCATGGTAGCAGCTGAGGAAACCCGCTCTAAAATCAGAGCGACGAAGGAGGAGCTACGTCAAGCCGGAAATATCACGGCTGGGAAGCCCTTTTTGTTGCGGACGAAGTTCAGAGATCCTAAGTATGCCCTTCTGGATCAATTATGGAGTTCTGCGGACGCGTACCTAGATTTGGCAGCAAGTGCTGCTGATGCGACCAAGTTTTTCGAAGATCAAAAAGATCACGAAGTGGAAAAGTTGTTCTAGTCGCAGTTCAATGCTCCGGCGCGTCCGCTGCTGTTAAATGAGCAAATGGCCGAGTGGGCCGAGCTCCATAGGTTGTCCGGGCTTGCCATGTGGTCTGTCGTGGACCATCTCTGGCCGGAAGGACCAAGGCCGAATAGTTATTTTGGTCTTGTGCAACGATTCCTTGGTGCTGTGCCGCATATCGACGCTGTGAAGAGGTCGGGGTGCATAGAGGGTGCGCGGATGGCTCTTGCCCGTGTCAAGACATACTGGGCGGAGATGGAGGCCACCGCGATTGCAACCCAGAATCCGGCCGTAGGCCAGGTTTCGGTTGAGCACTATTTTGAAGATGTCCTAGAAGGAGCTCGTTTAATAGAGGCTCAGTGCTCGAAGAGTGTCATGTTCGAGTGACATGTATCTCGATTGTAATAATAATGCTATTCGAATTATAAAGGCTATGTTTATACTTTTGCCTGAAAGTATTATGATGCCTCCTTAGCGGCCGTTTATGTATATATGTATATAACCTGAAAGTTTGCAGTCGTCGGCTTCAGCCCCCACGCATATAATGCGGGGCTGTTCGCAAAAGCGCGTGTTCATACTTGATCCAACGTCTTGGTCCATTAAGGAGGTGGTAGCGCGGCGAACGAGGCAATCGGACTATATTGCTTTAACACTTTCACTTAACCATAGGAGTTTGACAGTGGGGCTACTATATAGCCCCTGGTACTTCTGCGCTCGTCCGAGTACGGGGCGCGTACGTACATGACCGGGAAAACCGGCCCTTCGTTAATGCGGAGGAATCCCGAAGATTCCGCTAAGTCGTCGAGTGGTTGACCAGTCTCGCGCTTTATCATGACAGTCAGTTTTCGGCTTTCTCTGCTGAGGTGCTCATCCGGATGAACCAGGGCACAATCGCAGTAGTTCTCCCGGTGCCACCTTAGCCGATAGAGCGGAACGTAAGGTAGCAAAACAAGGGAGCCGGGCAAACCCAACATTTGACCAAAGACATGATTCGGAGCTGATGTATATAAGGCCAAACTCGCGACGCCGAACACTCCCTAAGGTATTCGGTCTTTAAAACATATACCGGGCTGAGTAACGCCCTTGATAATAAACCCCGAGTGTCCAGGTACGTGCATTATTTTGACGTGGCGAAATGCCAATAACGTCAGCATCCCTCTCGGTTATACTGAGTATCCGGAGAATGTGAAGCAACAAGAGACAGTAAAAAAGGTTTACACAGGGTCTTAATCTAAAAAGAAACCTTTGAGCGGGGCCCTGCTGCACGTCTGTGCATGTGTCTCCGTTGTGCCGTATCCTGGAAGGGTGTAGCCGAACTGTAGTCCTTTTTACACGCGGGAAGCCCCTGGTACCGCCTATGGGGGTATATCCATCAAACCAATATCAGGTTTATCTAAGCTGTTACAGCTAGTGATGCGCCGGACTCGTCTAGCCGTGTCCGCGGTCTTGACGACCGATCATTTATTCTGGTTGGAGAGGCCGTTTAGTGTTCGACTGCTAAAGCCGCCACACGTTCTTCCGCGCGTAAGGAACGCTCAACATTTCCGCTAACTGTGATGATGCCACGTGGACCGGGCATCTTAAGCTTAAGAGAAGCGTAATGCGGTACTGCATTAAAACGAGCGAAAGTTGTTCTTCCGAGTAGTGCTTGATAGCCGCTTCGGAATGGAGCGATGTCGAAGGTTAACTTTTCACTTCGGAAGTTGTTGGGAGAACCGAATACAACCTCTAGTACTAGAGAGCCCGTACAGCGGGCCTCTGGGCCTGGTATTACTCCTTTAATGGTAGTATTGCTTTGGCTGATTCTTGTCGGGTCTATCCCCATTTTGCGGACTGTGTCCTAATATATCAGATTGAGACTACTGCCGCCGTCCATGAGGACTTGGGTGAGATGGTATCCGTCGATAATTGGGTCTAGCACCAAGGCAGCCAATCCTCCGTGCCGGATACTTGTCAGGTGATCCCTGCGATCAAAAGTGATCGGGCAGGCCGACCAAGGGTTGAACTTAGGGGTGACGGGCTCTACGGCGTGTATGTCTCGGAGTGCATGTTTGCTCCTTCTTTTTGTTACGTGAATCATGTTCACTGTTTTGACCTCTGGTGGGAATTTTTTCTGTCCCGCAGTGCTTTGCTGGCGAGGCTCATCCTCGTCTTCACTTGGTGTTTCCCTCCCCTTGTGTTCGGCGTTTAACTTGCCGGCCTGCTTGAAGACCCAGCATTCTCTGTGGGTGTGATTTGCAGGTTTATCGGAGGTGCCATGAATCTGACATAATTTGTCTAGAATCTTGTTTAGGCTGGACGGTCCATCTCTGTTGCCTTTGAAAGGATTTTTCCGCTGACCGGGTCGAGAGCCCCTAAATCCGGCGTTTACCGCCGTGTTGTCTGGGCTGTCTTCGTTATTTTGACGCTTGCTTTTACTGCGTCGTGGTTTTCCATTGCCATCCCTGACTTCAGATGTGCCTGGGTCGCTGGTGCTACTACGTGCCAGCCAGCTATCTTCGCCCGCGCAAAAGCGGGTCATGAGGCTTGTTAGGGCTGCCATTGTGCTTGGCTTTTCTGGGCCGAGGTGTCTGGCGAGCCATTCGTCTCGGACGCTGTGTTTGAAAGCTGCTAAGGCTTTGGCGTCCGGGCAGTCGACGATTTGATTCTTCTTAGTGAGAAATCTGTTCCAAAGCTTTCGGGCTGACTCTCTGGGCTGTTGAATTATATGACTTAAATCGTCTGCGTCTGGAGGTCGGACATAGGTCCCTTGAAAGTTAGCCCTAAAAGCATCCTCAAGCTCCTCCCAACTTCCAATTGAATTTTCAGGGAGGCTCTTCAGCCAGTGCCGAGCTGGTCCTTTCAACTTGAGGGGCAAGTATTTGATGGCGTGGAGATCGTCTCCACGAGCCATATGGATATGGAGGATGAAGTCCTCAATCCAGACCCCAGGGTCTGTCGTTCCGTCGTACGCCTCTATGTTCACGGGTTTGAATCCCTCTGGAAATTCGTGATCCAGCACCTCATCGGTGAAGCATAGGGGGTGAGCGGCACCCCTATATTTGGATGTGTCATGGCGTTCTGGCTGTTGTAGTGTTCGGTTTTGATTCTGCGCTGGAGCGCGCTTCCTAGATCCATAGATGGATCTGGTCCTGCCGGCTTTTTGATGCAAGTCGTCATGTGAATCGTGTGCTGACTTATGTGCGGCCTCGTTAGCCGCCCAATCATGGCCACGAGGTGGTCGATCCGACCGGTCGGCCGTTTTATTTTTTGGCTGTGTAGGCTCTAAGGCCTCATCATCGAATTCAGGCAGCAGCTTACGCTTTGGGTAACTCTTTGTGTGGCGACTGCCACCGCACTCTTCCGTAGTGTGCATCACTTTGTTCCATCTACTGATGAGTGTATTTTGCGCAGCCTTAAGCCTTTGTTTCTGCTTCTTAAGACTCCTCGCGGTGGCAATAAGCCTTCTATGGAGGTTCTCTTGTTCCAAGTTCCTTTCTGGGATGATATGTATATCGTCATCCGGACTATTCTCCTCTCCGGAGACAGGTTGATGATTTCTACCCTCGGCGTGCCATGATTGGACAGTGGCTCTGTACTATGTTCGCCGTCCGCTGGCTCGTCCTGCTCTGTTGCTTTGGAGTCGACCGGGGTCTCATTCTTTCTTGCGCTGTTATCGCTGTTTTTGCCGAGGCAGGATTTGGAGCGGTGTCTGCGTCGTCGCTTTGGTTGCTTCTCGAGGGGGTTATCCTTCGCTGCATCCTCCCGTTCCTCATCATTGTCTTCTTTGGGTGTATCCACCATGTATATATCATGTGATGAAGTTGCTGTCCAGCGCCCTATAGGCGATGGTTCCTGTTCGTCTCCTGGATCGTCGTCCATACCGTCGATGTCTTCGGAGCCGAAATCGAGCATGTCGGTTATATCGTCGACAGTGGCTACTAAGTGGGTGGTGGGTGGGGAGCGAATTTCTTCGTCATCTGCATCCCATTCTAGCTGGACATAGTTCGGCCAAGGGTCTCCTGACAGGGAGAGAGACCTCAACGAGTTTAGCACGTCGCCAAAGGGCGAGTGCTGAAAGATATCCGCGGAGGTAAACTCCATGATCGGTGCCCAATCGGATTCGATAGGCACGGACGCAGGCGGCTCAAAGCCCATGGCCGGGGATGAATCCAACGGTTCGGCAACACGGGTCTCGTAGGAGGTGAAGTCAGTATTCGGCTCTATCGCCACTGAGTGTGCGGCCTCCATGGCGGGGTCCATCCACCCGTCCTCAGCTGGCGCAATTTGTTCCGGATTGAGGGCCGGAGTAGTTGCAGGTGTGATCTCCCGAACACTGTCCGACGGCATAGCTAAGTCATGCTCGTCGTGATTGTGCGGCGCACCTGACATGGGCTCGAATCTGTCGAAGATCAAGTTTCCGCGGATGTCGGCAGTATAGTTCAAGTTTCCAAACCTTACCTGATGGCCAGGGGCGTAGCTCTCGATCTGCTCCAGATGGCCAAGCGAGTTGGCCCGCAGTACGAAGCCGCCGAATACGAAGATCTGTCCGGGGAGGAAAACCACACCCTGGATCGCATCGTTGCCGATGATCGAAGGAGCCATCTGGCCTTACGGTGACGGCACAGTGGAACTCTCAATGAAAGCACCAATGTCGGTGTCAAAACCGGCGGATCTCCGGTAGGAGATCCCGAACTGTGCGTCTAAGGCGGATGGTAACAGGAGGCGGGGGACACGATGTTTACCCAGGTTCGGGCCCTCTCGATGGAGGTAATACCCTACTTCCTGCTTGATTGATCTTGATGATATGAGTATTACAAGGGTTGACCTACCACGAGATCGTAGAGGCTAAACCCTAGAAGCTAGCCTATGGTATGATTATTGTTGTCCTACGGACTAAACCCTCCGGTTTATATAGACACCGGAGGGGGCTAGGGTTACACAGAGTCGGTTACAAGGGAGGAGATCCACATATCCGTATTGCCAAGCTTGCCTTTCATGCCAAGGAGAGTCCCATCCGGACACAGGATGAAGTCTTCAATCTTGTATCTTCATAGTCCAACAGTCCGGCTAAAGAATATAGTCCGGCTATCCGAGGACCCCCTAATCTAGGACTCCCTCACCAGGGTAGGTACTTGAAAGAGGAGAATAGAACCCATGCTGATGTACCTTAGCTTTTCGGCTCTTCCAACCCTAAACAAGATCATAAATAAGAGTTCCAGGCCGCTTAACGCCCTCTTAGCACATACGATAGGAGCTGGCATACAAAATTACAAGAAGTTGGTACTTTTTCCAATCCTTTCTGCTTTCTCACCAGCAAAATAGGATCGATCACGAAATCAAAGAAATCTTTCACCTCACTTCTAAGATGAGCTAGCACTCGCATCACCTTTTGATATCCTATATTTTTGATATTCAACAAGTAGCATTTCCACGGCATTCTTTAGATGGATTTCACTGCCCCTCATCTACTCCTCAGCTGGGTATCTATTTCTGAATACGGTGCTTTAGTGACGGATTCTGGCATCGCATGGATCTCTTAATCAAATAGGGTCTCCCGGATAGGTCAAAATGAATGTGACGCCCGTGATAGGACCACTACTGATTAAACTAAGCCCTTTAAGGAAGGCGTACGGCAAACACTTGGACTGAAGCATGAGCTGGTTCAAACCACTATACCTGATATATCACGAAATCTATACTAGATTTTCAGTGCTGCGCTCAAGGTCAGGAAGAAGAAGAAGTGTGTGAGATTGTAATAAGTGTGATTGGAGAAGCTTTTAAAGAAGTGGAGGAAGTAGAATGGATAAATTCTATCAATTTCTAGCTCTCATAGCTGAATGAAGAAATAGATAATGGGATGCATTAATAGTTTCATCCAATTCCTAGCAAGTCAAGTACATAATAGTATAATTGAGTATTTAGAAAAGCCTGTCTAAGACGAGTCGGTGTTGTATGCTAAGTGTGGTTTCTTCCTTTTTCCGGAGTAGCCTCTATATATTGAGTTTATAGGATGGAGTCCATATCCCTCCTTTTTACTTCATGGATCTTGTCAGCATACAGGATACTATCGTAAAGAAAGCAGGTATCTTAGAATATGGATCAACAACGGATACCAGATTGGTAAAAACCTGCTCAAAAAGCTAGAGTCGATGGTTTCGGGAAAGCTAAGCTAAAGCAAGCAGTAAACTAGTGGGTGGAAGCACATTAATGAAAAAAACGTGATAAAAAATCCTACCGTTAGCAGCGACTGCGACACTTCGTAACAGCTCCTTAGAGATCAATGTCTTATTGGTATTTGCTCGATTGCAGGCAATAACGTTAGTAAATTAGGTGAATGTACGTAAATCGAGGTACACGAGTCTAGCCAGGTATAGGTAGAAAAGGGGTATAGTAGGTCTCGAAAGGGAGATAGTGGGACGAATAGTTTATCGTGCAAGTGTTACGAATAGATAGGAGTCTCGACTCCGTCCTTCGAAAAGAAGATGGTTCGCGCTAAGGGTGACTAAAGGCAGAGAATTCTGTACGCCAAGAAGAAAAGAAAGTTTGTAGGGGTGAGAATGAACTTTCAAACCCTTTTCTTGCCTCTATCCTTTTTTCTTTCGATAACTTCTATCGCTTCCTAATCATATGAGTCTAGTGCAACATACTACTACTAATATGGAGTCATATTCTTCTTAAGCCTCCTTTCCCAGATACAAGTTCCGAATCCCAGGGAGAGATCAAGACACTGCAGCAGGGTTGGCAAGCATACCTGTATCACTGAGCAAATCCAAAGCATACTTTCCCTCTAAAGAGTGAAGAAAAAGACTTGGTACAGCTAGAATACTGAGTGGATGTGGAATCCTACTTGAATTCCAGTCAGAAAAGCAAACTCGAATCCGAAACTTGCTTACTTCGGCTTGATCAGATACTGGAATCCAATCGGGGAACTTGGTTATTGACCCACTAATCTTTCCCTCTTTCGAGTCCAAGTCTCAAGAGGGCGCTTAGGCCGGGCCCTTCTCCAGAGTTCCGATACCGATATCACTATTTGAATTAGTTGATTGATTTCCCTTAGAATTTCATTCCTCCTCAAGTCCCAGTTTCGGTCAAGTAGTGGCAAGTATCATTTGTATCTGGCAGATAAGCTTTCACATGCATGAATTGAACTACCGAGATCTTTTCTTACTTGGCAACTAGAGCCTCCCCTTCGGGATTCGAGATTGAAGAAGAGGAAAACTGCTTCTAAAGGGAACTGATCCGAAGCAACAAGCCTTAGACCTAGAATGCAGGTACCCTAGTCTTGAAATATGCCATGAAGAATGAAATCTCTTGTTTTCATTCATATCATCAAAATAGTGATTCTTTCACGGCCACCCCTCAATTCAAGAGTTTCGATTGGATCAACAAGAATCCAATCTGTATGCCAAGAAGAAAAGAAAGGGATTTCATCAAGTGCAGACAAGAAAGATACCGAAATCAGGAACCAAGGAAAGCAGATACCTGATTCTATATATATATATATATATATATATATATATATATATAAAAGGGATATAAGTGATGGATCTGAACTATTGAAATTAGTGAATTGGCGGAAAAGCAGGAATGAAGGTTGGGACAAAAAGGGGAGAGGAGAGCCCGGACGAGGAAAACAAGCACCCCTTTTAGGATTCTAGGAAACAAGCAATACTTTCCCATATTGAACTGAACTGAATAGAGCACAGAGACTAGAATCAGAACTGGAATTCTCTACTCTGAATTCAAAAGCCCACTCGGACTTGGTTTGAGAAGTAGCTTGTTCAATTTGTCCTCAGCAGAAGAAAAACCTGTTGCCAAGAGATCGAAATTCCAATAAAAAAATAAGTACTTTGAATCAAGAAATGACATTGCGTAGAAGTGAAGTGAACTAGAGAATTCCAGTCAGAAAAGCAATTGGATACTAAAATCTCTTCTCTGAAAGCTAAAGCTTTACAGATTATAGGAAAGCAAGCACCAGAAAGGGCAGTACCCAAACTATAGGTTATCTTGTGTTTGGGCAAGCAAGGTCAAGTAGTGGCATCCTATTACCCTAAATGGAAAGCAAAGTAGGTTATTCAGCCATCCCTCGCGAACAATCAGAAGTCCCAGTTTCCTTAACTAATCTTGCCAATTTATCACTTGACCGACCCAGAGACTAATCTATCGTTGGCCCAGGCAAAGAGTGAGAAAAAGCAGCAAAAGGAGTAGCTTGCAGTGAGGAATGAAAGCTGGTGTTTTACCACCATTAGCAAGAGAAACCCACTGGAACCTTTTCATAGGACCATAGAAAACATGTTGCTTCCTGTATAGAGATGACTGCTTCTTTAATGAAGTTGATCGTCTATCTCAAGTGGTGGTGATCGACTCCACAAATAGCCTGAACCTGAGAAATGTAGATCTGCAAACGGGAACTTCCTGTTGTCTCAAATCAGGTCTGCTATTTCTATTCATAACTCTCTGGCTGGACTCGACCAAAATAGCCCTTGACGGCAATAAGAGGATCCTAACCACTACACGGTTCGAAATATCAATCGAATGATACCTCAATTGAACCTGCTGAGTCAGTTATTGGAAAGATATCACTATCAGCCTCACATCAATCCTTAGGAAAATGCAGACACAATAGTTTTTTCAAAACTTGTTCAGACACTTCAAGCAACTACCAGTATCGATCTTCTAAAGAAATGACCTTCGTTGCCGAAGTGATAGACAAACAATTCTAGAGCGGACTTGGACTAGCGACACATTTCTCCATATATGAAATTCAATTCACCCGATATCAAAGAGAAGCTCAAGCTCGGGATCAAAGATCAGCTACAGATCGGGCTGGCATTCATCATAGTCGGCAGCTTACTTTTGACTGAAACATTTACTTTGCACTACATCCGTAAGAATCTGATGGAAAATGACTGCAAAACAATCAATTTATCCCTTCCTTGTTCGCGTGTATCATATATAGTTCAATGAGAAACAATGCTTTCTGATATTCACGAATTGGATTTGAACCAATGTCCCCCGACTCCTCTACCGAATAAGGATCGTGATTCACATTTCCTCGTTCTCTTTCTAGCTGCCCATATGGGTGGCTGCTATCATCCCCTTTTGATAGCTTCCTATCCGCATCCGCGAGCATAAGCGGAATAGCCTGAACACTCATAGCGATTACCTCAACCCTTGTCTTTCCTTTGGCTCCGCTCGGTGGGGGGAACCCAATGTACCAATTCTTTCACTCGACCCTGCTCCTTCTTCTTTCTCATTTGCCTCTTTCCCTCTCCCTGCTCCCCCCGACTGTCACTCTATGGCAAAGCTAAAGCTTTCCTGGCGCTTGGTGAATAATCTTTCTATAGGGACAAATAAAAGCCCAGTTTTGACCTTGCTGCATATAACATCTAGCATTTCATGTGTCTGAATGTAACAGCCAATAATCAGGTTTGCAAACCTATCTTTGCCCCCCTCGACCGCGGGAGCCCTCCATCGTTGCAGTACAATAGACGTGAATTTCAAGCGTAGCTTACTGGACATACGGTCAAGAACTTCTTGCAGCCTTCGATAGAAGACTTTAGACATGACGCCAACACCTACGATAGGAATGCCGAATAGTATATAGTCTGCATAGCGAGTGAAATAGACGTACTTGGTAGAATCCCCATTCTCCTCTTGGGCCATAGCATCGAATTGCAAGTCGAGTTGATGCAGGAATGATTGAATCAAAACAGGCGAGATCGGTGATCCTTGTGGAAGGCCGACTTCACTGTTTGAGTAGTCATTCCCTTTCTTAGAAAGTATCGGTGTCTTAAGAAAGCAATTGATGAGGTCAATGAGAGGAGCGTTATCTGTACCTAAGAGCTTAGACAAATGTTCAAGTAGTAACTGATGGTCTATGCTATCGAAACACTTGACCACGTCCACCTGAACCATATAATCCATAGACGGGCATTAAGTTAATGCACGGAAGAAGGGCCGAGAACCTTGCGGAAGCCCTGCGCAGATGGGGAAATTCGTGTATCTAATGAGTCATTGAGTAGCTCTGCCAATGCGGTTAGTATAAGTCGATCGGCTGCCGCCGGTTGAGTGATAGGTCTACCTAAATGCTCCCGGCCTTTTCTTTGGTCTAAAGGGCCTAAACTACTCACTTGCCAAAATGCCTATTCATATGCCCTTTCCTAAACCACTTTGCTAGTTCTATACACCTGCCAGGATGCTTCTATTGCTTGTTACGTATTTGATACTGCTCACTATAATGGAATAGCTTTGTACTCAGTACATGATTGCTTTATAGCACCTGTAGCTTATGCAAACAAATTCCCTCAGAGTGGCAGCTTTTCAATGTCTAGCTAATCCACTGCATCTTATAAATTGTATAGTTATTCAGAACCTCTTCCTTCGAGCTCCTATGGAAGACCTTGGCTGCACGCGCCTTAGGCGATTTCTATTTTCTTTAGTTTAGAGTTAGTCTTTAATTTAGGCCGCAGGTTTCTACAAATTAGGTTAGGCCAAGATATTTGAACTTATGCAAACCAACCAGTTCTCCCATTTTTTCCCTGTGGATCGACACCCGAAGTACTACATGATAGGTCATGCTTTTCCTTTTGCAGATGCTAGTACAGTCCTATTTCAATCAAAAAGTAGAGTCCTATTTCAAGTACAGACCACCGCTTTCTTTTTCTTTGGACTGAAGACCCGCCTGAGTTGATAGTGCTGACTTCCCACCCGAGACTGACTTGCTTACCTCTGCACCAATAGCTTAAATAGTAGAATTTATAACACTCCATTCTTCTATAGATAGCCTAGAATCGGAACTAGAATATGTGCCCGACTTACCTATTCCCAAGACAGTTACTCAACTTCCATCGCCGCTTGACACTCTCGTAGTAGATCATAAGAGAAGTATTCTTTAATGAAATTCGTATAGAAAGATGGACTAGCTCGAGACCTTGGCTTCAAACAATCAATTGAATCTGGATTCCTTTGCTTATCCTTCCTAGCTATAGTCTCTCTTGTGCCTTCGGCAGTAAAAGTGAAAGATTTCTGTATCAACAGTTTGTTTCCCCATTTGCTCAAAGAACGCATAAAACATGTTCCCTCACCGTATCAAAAGATCAAGCAAAATAATCCTCTTCTTCAAGAAGAGTTTTTCATTTCACTCTTCCGCAGCAATGCCCGGGCAATAAAACAATATGAGCAAAACAATATCATAGCAAACGGTATGTGCTGGTTGGATAGAGCAATCAGTAGTTTACGTTCGAGCCAATCTTCTCTCTAGTAGACTTTAGATTCAGTCGTCCGTTTGTTCTGTTTTGAATTGACATAGAGAAATCTTCCTCGCGTTCCCTTAATTCAGGAATAGGTGGCGAAGGCTACTTGTTCCTTGTGTGTGTGTGTGTGTATATATATAAAGGAAAGGGGTTATTTTTCCTTTACGGCAATAAGAGTTGATTCCCTTGCTTGTAGTTTTGGATCGATTCCATGTATTTCACATATTTAAGAGTGGTTAGGAGAGAGAATCAATGTTGATGGGAAGAGGGAAAGAAAGATCAGGGGAAGAAGCGGGGTAGAGGAATTGGTCAACTCATCAGGCTCATGACCTGAAGACTGCAGGTTCGAATCCTGTCCCCGCCTAATCACGTCAAATACTTGTACGAGTCCTAATCTCCTGGGATCAACAGACAGTCTTACTAGCGATGAGTAAACAAAGTCGCTAGGAAAGCTATAGATAGGTATCAAGGCACAACCGAACTGACAAGAAAGTTTCGAAGACTTCCACCTATTAATGTTCTTTTTATTTTTTTTGCTGCTCGTCTCGCCGTAAGTTATTGACCAGTACCAAATGTGACAACCTTCAATTCAAGTTACAAAACCTTGAATTTGAAACAGAAGTTAGGGTGCTTGATGTACAAGGTTATGATCTTATTTTAGGCATTGACTGGTTGTCAAGTTTTGGTCAAATGACAGTTGGCTGGAGTAAAGGAATGCTGAAACTCAAGCATAAAGGCAATCAAGATCTTACAAGCAGGGAAACTACCTCGCATTGGGGCCAGCATAGTATCCGGTAAGCCTTCTCTAAAGAAAAGGCCCCTATGAATACTAGTCCACTTGTCATTCTTGGGTCCCTACTTCTCAAGAAAAGTCAACTATCGCTTTCCCTGCTTTCAGGAACTTCCGACTAGTCACTTCAATCGCTTTTGATCTCTTCCGTTTCGCTTTGCTTTCCAATTTCCTTTTACGATCATCATCTCCTTCACTGAAACATGCTTCAAACCACTCATGTTTTGGAAGATCGAATGTACAATCTATCTTCTTATCCCGTAAGGAGCCAATGGAGTTCGAGGTCAGGTGTTACAGACTTCTAGAACAGAGCACTGAATACCAAGTCAAGGTGGATACAGCAGAGAATGCAGATATCTAAAGGCCGAAGCAAGTAGATATAGGTTAGGGTCCACTTGATATATAGCACAAGGTGCAGCAAAGGGAAGAGAATTGCCACTACTTCTTGGGTATTGCGATGGACCTTGTTTCAAGTTCGAAGAAGAAGTATACTAAATTGACTCTAGAAGAGAGAGAAGGATAGATAGTATAGATGATATATGCGGCTTGTATGTATCAATTGACAGGTTTATGTTTGAGGACAAAAAAGTATCAAGAAGTTCTTCCACTGCTTCCAGTCGGATAAAAAGAAAGCAATAGGGATCCATACCTTTTTCTCATGGCCCGAGGGCTCTTGTTGTTGGTTGCATTCCACTAGCTTGCTTTCCGTCTTGCCTTTGCCGGAGGCATAGGTTGAGCTTTAGCAATAACAGACAGTTAGGGAACCCAAGAAAGGAGGAGCGAGCTAAAGAAGGACTATTACTACCACCAAACCCAAGGCAAAGCGAAAGAAGGTAAACCGAACCACAGCTACCTATGAGTTCAGAGTGGCCAATAGGATGAATAGGTTATTCTAATGACCATAGGAATAAGGAAGACTCGTTCACTTTAAAGCAGCAAGACCGCAAAAAGTTCCTTCGCTAACCTGTTGGCTTAGTGAATAGTTCTGCCTTCATTAAAGAAGAGACCTATTTTCCACTTTCAAAGTAGATTCTAGAAAAGCGGCCTTAATAAACAACTGTTCTTTCCAAGGAAAGAGAGAAAGAAGTCAAAAAGCGGGGGATCGCTTAATAATAAATTCTAACTATTGTTCAAAACTCAAAGTACCACAGATTCAATAGAATGAAATGGTTAACTAAGAATGAGAGAGTGAAAAAGCGGAGTAATAAACAAGGAGTGGCTTGCTATTTATGATGACGAAGAGCTTGTACAAGCCACCTTCAGGAATGACCCTGCGATGAACGGAATCTACATCTACATGATTCCAAGATGGTAAAAGATATAAAGTCAAAGTGCTATGGAACGCATGGTGAACAACTTGCGGGAGCACAGTAATCCCGATGAGTAGGATCCAGAGGAACTCAGGCAGAAGTACTGCCTCCTTGATTGGATCGCACATGTCAACTGACTTTACAGAGACCTAAAAAGACGAAGCCCCTCTCCTCCCTCTGTAACTAGAGAGGTAGGCAAACCTGAGTTTAGAGCCACCTCGATTCGGGATGTCGGAACACCAACCGGATCGGAAACCTCATCCTAAACTTACTTCGGAATAGGTTCGAGAGCTTCCATTTCAATGTGTCTTTCCAAAAATCTTTGGTATTCCTTTTCCTGGTCAAAAGGTTTGTTTGGGAAAGCTTATAAATCTAGGGTTCAATGTCTCCAAAAAACCACCTGGGGCAGGATAGTAAAGAGTTGATTCTAGGGAAAGCTAGGATTTCACTTTTCTCTCAGCCATCGAGTTGGAGTAGTTAACCTTCTATATGCCATGGAGGAATACGCATAAGCATTAGTTCTTGCCCTTCCAGTGTAAGTGGTAGATCAAAGTTAATCTAGTTCCACACATTGCCGTTTCCCTTATATGTCGTGGCAGGCGAGCTCCCTTCTGGTAAAAAGGATTTGAGTGGAAGGTTGAGCGCCCCTTAACGTTTAGAAGTATCCTTTTCAACGGTGAGAAACCTTTCTATTCTATGACGACTAAGTCGAGGGCAGACACAACAGGTCACGAAGAGCTAGAGGATATAGAATTCCTATTTGCCGGGAGCATAAGGAATTATTGGCTCTTCCGAGATCTTATGTAAGGAATACTAGAAAAAGTAGAGAAAAAAGATCTACAAAACTCTACAAGAAATGTCTTTCGCGCAGAAGACTCTAAATCATCATAGCATTATGTCAATCTGCAAATATCGAATGATGCTTCGACAAATTCAGTCATCCATTCAGCTTTGAAATCGGAGACAAGGAAAACTTCATAGAAGCGCCGCAAATCAATATAGAGATGCGAACCAATATCCTTTTCCTGGTGAGCTCTGAAGTACTCGTCTTTTGCGCAAGGCCTCGTGTCAAAAAACTTCCAACCACGTCCTCCTACCTTGCCCATTTGCGGAGATCATCTACACTTTGCTCCGTGTCGAGCTCCAGCCGGCCCAAACGTTTTCCTTCGGGAGGGCGTAAAATCGCTTTCTTTCTGTAGGCAGGATGGATGATTCAAGTAAGGGTTGAGAGCATACATATCACTGAGATGGGCCAAGGAAGAAAAAGCACCTACTGTTCGTTAATTGAAATTATCTTTGCTTAGCCCCCTTTGTGTTTCGAATAGAAAAGCACTGGAGATATCTGTGGAACTGTTGTTTTTCTTAGGGCAAGCTAGTAGATAGAAGTAATCTATCTGGTTAGCTAGGCGAAGCATTTAGGGTTCAGTGCCTGGTTTCAAGTGTTCTTCTTCATCGTTTGGCACTTCTCTTTTTGTTGAGTAATCCAATGGCCTAATGACACATGCACATCTTTTGGTGTTGTTGCCTTACTTAGTGACTAGCTCAAGTGCATTTGATCGCAAAAAAGACTGGCATTGGCTCCGGGTCAAATCTACAGGGGGCATGCAAATCAAATGCGAAAGACAGGAAAACATTTCTGTTTCTTCTGCTTCAATGCCGTGATACACTCAGGATGTTTATGATACCTACCCATTAATTGCTCTAACTTCTCGTGGTTCACCCCTAGCTATGCCCGCTTGTATGAAATTCCAAATTATGCTTGCAAGCTCATCAGAGCTAGGCAACTCTTTGTCAGTGATTTCATGCCTACCAAGCAGGTACACTCTAATGTATACACCCTTTAAGAAAATAAATCCTTCCCATATTTTGCTGCTTTTTTGATTCATTTTATCCCAATAATAGCATAGACATCATATATTTATTCTTGCAAGCTCAAGTGCTTGATTGTTGACAAATTCTTCTCTCAGCAGGGCACCTCAGGTACCTGTCTATAGTTTCCTGTCTTGAAGGGGGGTGACGCGGCTATTTTCTTTAACAACACGTCATTCAACAAAGTGTTTTCGTTATTTGGTCATCACTAAAAAGTTTATAGTGATAAAGTGAGCCTATTATGTTAAGTTTAGAGGATTCTCCTAACGTGATGAGTTTAGTTTATCACTTTTAAAGATCACTGGTGGCAATGGTACTTCCTTTTATGCAACAACTCCTGTATGTACCATTCGGTAATTGGAGTTTGATAAGACCATGGATCCTTATATACAAAATATACTTGGCCAACTAAGGCCCTACAGTCCAATGTCTGATATATTATCGTTAGCTGAGGAGGTGTTTGGCAAGGGTGTGACCGTTGTTTTTGGGACAATGTTCAAGTAGAAGGCCATGAATCTGTCTAGTCTCGCCATGGGGGGTGAGTTTATCCCATTGCTCCTTCCTGGTGTAAAGCCGATCACTAACGTTTATGTCTATCAAGCCGGGCTCTTGAACCCAATGTTTGGAACATCAACGTCCCTCTCCAGTCGTAACCAGGATTTCATCTATCATGAAGTTTTAGCGCCACATAAGATCCACGGCATGTTATCTGTCAGTGCAGCGGCTTTGAGTTGTCGAAAAAAAAGCCAGGAGTAGGGTGTCCAGGGAGAGCTGCTGAAGGGAAGGTGGGCGAACCCACACGAGTGAAAACCCTACTTTATTAGTCAACAATGCGATTTCTCGCACTTTTTGATACCACCGAGGGGGTACACTTTAAAGGCATGCAAAACGTGCCTTACAGTCATGTTGGACGAGGCTAGGCGGTGAATGCAACGCTGGGAAGTTTTGTCCCGGTTCGAGAGGTTGAGCAAGCCAACCAATTCGATGTTTTGAATGGCCAAATAATAGGTGTTTACTCCTCTTACCAATTGAGGTTTCGCACAACTTTTTGACCAGGGCTTCAGAAAGGTTGTAGTTTCACGAGGAGCCCATAAAGTGACTTGTTTTACCTATGGGATGTGAAGATTGGCTCTGTACCTGACACGGATTGATTTAAGAACAGTGATGAAAGAAATCAATTTATGAGAGACCATATTTCTATTGTTTCAGTACAACTCAAGATCAGTTAAGGAAATAGGGAATAACAATAGTGAAAAGAATAGAAATAGCATGACCCTTGCTTGGGACTTCTTTCTTCTATCTCTATAGAGATGACCAGGAAGCAAATGAGAAAGGGACTTCTTTTTTACTACGGTCAAACTATGATCAAACTCTCTAATCTTACTTCCGTGTGAAAGACCGTCCTAGGCGTGAGTACAAATGTGTCGAGGCGTTCTAAGTGCCGTAGAGAAATGCTTCTTGGCGGAATAAATGGTATGACACGACCTCCTTTTGCTCCATATAAACGAATTGGAAAAAGGAAGAAGGCTTTAGCTCCCTTCCATTGTCTTGGGTCGAAGATCAAGCGTGAACTTCTCCCTCATCTAAGGTTGGGTTGTGGATAACAGACTTCCCCTTGGGCCGGATCTTCCCAAGTATAACATGATCCATGAGCAATATCAATGCAGTGACAGTCCTTACTATTGAGTCTTGTGCTGGTAAGATGACAACGCTCTAAAAGGTTTGTTTAAGAAAGCAATCATATCCCGTCCCCAAGTGCGGTATGGATCCCAAAGAGTTATATAAGTAGGAAAATGGGAAGAATTGAGGCACCTACAGAAGTAATGGGTCAGCTTATGATTTTGGGCATGGTTACTGGAGGGATCGTCCTTACCTATCTGCGCAAGATTGGATCAGTATGGTTTTGAGAGGAAGGCTGGTGGCATACGAAGAGAGGGCGACAGAACATCTGCATTCCCTTTCTTTGATTGAGAGAAGGATAAAGCAGAAAAAATAGACTTGACTGAAATTCCATTCGCTTTTTTTCCTTCCTGAGATATGGAATGTATTAAATTAAGTAGATGAGATGCCAAATATAGGCAGGAGTTATTTCGCCAAGCAAAGTTTTGTGTTCTGAAGGTAAAGAAAGACGGTAAAGCCCATTAAAAAGAGTACCACGTAGAAGCACCTCCTGTGTCACTTGATCCAAACCCGACGCGTCTTTCTTTCTATACGAAATGAGTTCGACCTTTTTTTCAAAATAGAAATAGAAAAGAAATTTAGGAATAGTGCAGGTGCGACGGAACGAATCAAGTGAAACGAGTCCCCCTTATGACATTTTTTCATCCAAGCAAGGGCGCGTTGCATGGGATTCATCAACAAAGGGATAGGGATAAGGGGCCGCACGTCCAAGACAACATTTCATCTCAGTGCACCATGGAACCCCCATCTTCCAATTCCTCTTACAGAGATCATTGACTCACTTGCCTTATTTTGAGGAGACTTCCAAGCCAAAACAAGACAATGGGCAGTCACTAGATCTTCTTTATGGAGGTGGGACCGGGGACCTCCTCAGCAAGATCGCTGTACAGGATGCTTGCGCACAGTGGCAACACACACTTCTCCCTGACCTCCAAAAGCTCCCTATGATCCTTTGTACGGAGCATTCAAAGTTCCTCGCACTGTCAAGCAAGACTTTGATCTTGATTTGGGAAAGCAAACACAGTTTCGCCATCCAGCCAAGTATCTTTATTGAATTGTGACCCTATCTAGCGCTTAAAAATCTTTCTTCTTTATCCGTCACTAGATTGTGGTTAAAATGCTTGGTCCACCCATGCTTTTCCTCTCCATTTTTCATATGGAAAGGGAAAGTAGTGCCAACTTATTGGAATTCTGCATGGCATATTTCCCAACCTTCATTCCTGGAATTCCAGGCTCTAGTGCTCAGTCATAAACCTATTGCCCGCTCCGCTTTCCCATTCCTATTGCTTTCGGTATCTGAATCTTCTTGAATTAAAGTAGAGAATACCAGGGCTTTCTTATTCTTTGATGTTCCTTGGGGCAGAGGATAAAAAAATGGATTTCCGACATAGCACCTGCGGCATCAGGATTCTAAGAATTAGGAGGGGAAGGCTGAGGAGAGGGATCACATGCATTGAAGCAATCTCAAGATTCAGAAACGATCAAAATAATGGTACAGGGAGAAGAAAGAGAGGAGAGTCACAAAAATAGGGTAAACACAAAGAGACAATGAAAAGCAATCAGAGAGGAGAGGGAAGAATGACAATGGAAATCATAAAGCTCAGCGAGGAGCACATTACTATGAATAATAATGGAGAGGGACATTAAAGGGGAAAACTGAGCAAAGAGATATAAAAATATATTAGAAAAGCTTTTCACTTCTACTTCGTTTTCTTGTTTAGATTCGTTACTTCAGTGATTGAACATGGGCAGATACCTATAAGGACCCCATTTCATTGACCTTCGCCCTTTTATATCCCTCGTTAAGATATGTTATCCGGACCAACTCCCACGTAGAAAACCAAGAGCAGTGAGTTACAACACCAAGAGCAGTTAGAATCGCGTAGCTGCGTGCCCCTTTTTCTGACTAGCTTCTTGTGAAAAGCATTTTAGGCACGAGCACACCTGATGAACTCAGAAACCTACTATGGAATTAATCAACCCATCGCACCCGAGTGCTCTGCTCTCCAAGCTCTACGCATGTGTTTTTACATTAAAATCCCCGAACGATTTTATGCTATCAAAGTAGGTGGATTGGTCTGTGGTGCTCACTAAACCTGCTATTGGACGGGATCAGACATAGGTCTTAGATGATCTCGATCTTGAAGAAAGCATAACTAATGTCATTTTAAGAGAAAGATGGCACTATGGATTGAAGGTAGCTTTTTCTCCATATGGGAAATCAAAACTTCATTTGATTGAGCGCTATAGGTTAAGTTGGTTGGTTAGTGTATCACGACCGGGGACACCTGGCACTGACTCATTCATGTCTTCTTCAAAACCAAAACGGATAGGTTGTCTTAAAGGTCATTTCTATAGCGAGAAGGAGGAACTTTCTTACTAAGGCAACTCGTAGATTTTAAACGCATTCATCTTTCCTTTTTCTTGAATAGCTCAGTCAAACCAACCAGTGAACAAAGTTAGTGCAAATGTGGCCATGTAGGTGCTGCAGGAAAGCAACTTGATATTGCGATCCAGATCCAGAGAGAAGTAATGTTGCACTATGACTCAATCCAGTTGGAAGAATAAGCTTATATATCCCAATCCATCGGGTCTAAGTCCCCTTCCAATCAAATTCATAAACCCCTAACATAATAGCAGCCCACAAGGCCTTGTGAAATTCGAGAAATTCCATTCCATTTATACGAGAAGTGCCGATCCTCTTTTTAAATAAAAGGGGGTTTGAGGGCAGCTGGTTCCCATGGCCACAAAAAGCTAGCGGTTCGACTCTTGCTTGAGTTTGATAGGTGAGATATTTATTTAAGGAGGTATGTTCTATTTCTTTTCCTTTGTTTTATTCTGGCTGGATGGTGTACTAGCTTGGTTTGGCTGGCACTATTGGGTATCCTAGGCGTCTCATCCCTTGGAGGTTAGGGTATTGAAAACACATTGAATAGAGATCCGAATCGAATACAAAAGATCGAAAATGTCCGTTCGTTCTTCTCCACCTGATGACGAAGTGCCCGGTCTCAAATGTAAGTGCTTTCTGTCTTGCCTTTGCCGGAGGCATAGGTTGAGCTTTAGCAATAGCAGACAGTTAGGGAACCCGAGAAAGGAGGATCGAGCTAAAGAAGGACTATTACTACCACCGAACCCAAGGCAAAGCGAAAGAAGGTAAATCGAACCACAGCTACCTATGAGTTCATAGTGGGCAAGAGGATGAATGGGTTATTCTAATGACCATAGGAATAAGGAAGACTCGTTCGCTTTTAAGCAGGAAGACCGGAAAAAGTTCGTTCGCTAACCTGTTGGCTTAGTGAATAGTTCTGCCTTCATTGAAGAAGAGACCTATTTTCCACTTTCAAAGTAGATTCTAGAAAAGCGGCCTTAATAAACAACTGTTCTTTCCAAGGAAAGAGAGAAAGAAGTCAAAAAGCGGGGGATCACTTAATAATAAATTCTAACTATTGTTCAAAACTCAAAGTACCATAGATTCAATAGAATGAAATGGTTAACTAAGAATGAGAGAGTGAAAAAGTGGAGTAATAAACAAGGAGTGGCTTGCTATTTATGATGACGAAGAGCTGGTACAAGCCACCTTCAGGAATGACCCTGCGATGAAAGAAATCTACATCTACATGATTCAGGGATGGTAAAAGATATAAAGTCAAAGTGCTATGGAACGCGTGGTGAACAACCTGCGGGAGCACAGTAATCCCGACGAGTAGGATCTAGAGGAACTCAGGCAGAAGTACTGCCTCCTTGATTGGATCGCACGTGTCAGCTGGCTTTTCAGAGACCTAAAATGACGAAGCACCTCTCCTCCCTCTGTAACTAGAGAGGTAGGAAAACCTGAGTTTAGAGCCACCTCGATTCGGGATGTCGGAACACCAACCGGATCGGAAACCTCATCCTAAACTTACTTCGGAATAGGTTCAAGAGCTTCCATTTCAATGTGTCTTTCCAAAAATCTTTGGTATGCCTTTTCCTGGTCAAAAGGTTTGTTTGGGAAAGCTTCTAAATCTAGGGTTCAATGTCTCCGAAAAACCCCCTGGGGCAGGATAGTAAAGAGCTGATTCTAGGGAAAGCTAGGATTTCACTTCTCTCAGCCATCAAGTTGGAGTAGTTAACCTTCTATATGCCGTGGAAGAATATACATAAGCATTAGTTCTTGCCCTTCCAGTGTAAGTGGCAGATCAAAGTTGATCTAGTTCCACACATTGCCTTTTACCTTAGATGTCGTGGCAGGCGAGCTCCCTTCTGGTAAAAAATGGCTGGTGAATAAGATGCCGAGGAAGAGACGAATGTCAGTGGCGGTGCCATGTGGAGAAGCTCCTTCCTGCTGGCAGGACCGCCCCGAACTAAGTCCATGCGGGCAGCCACAAGATCGTCCACGAGGTTGTCGAAAGATTCCTCCAGAGCTTTGAGGTACTCGACAAGCATCTCTATAGCTTCATCCCGCTCTCCCCTATGGCAGGCGAATGCATAGTGACAAGTATATGGCACATGGCATGGGAGGTAGCGGTAGCGACGAGTCTTCATCATAGGAAGGATATCCCGAAGGCGAGCTATCGCCTCACGGGCGGCCATCTGCATGGCATGCCTCTTCGTAGGCATGGCCCTTGCCACAAAACGGAAGTGGCGAGACGCAGAACGTCCTCCCTTGAATTGCACCACGGCCTGGTGCATAGACACGTCGTCGCTGAGCTTGTGCTGGTAAAGCGTGAACTCCGGACGAGTCGCTGGCCCGATCGCGAGCTTGGTGATGGAGACGAGGAGTTTGACAAACCCCTCGGGCACATTCGTGAACACCCGAGTCTCGCAGTCGTTGCCAGCCATATACAAAAGTAGGCAAAAATTCTGAGTAGTCAAATCATAAATTTATGATGACCAACAGAAAATAGCTACATTTGCAAAATGCTGAAAAAGCACTAAAGACGCTAATAACCGATTAGCGATCGCACCTAGTGGCTTCCTACAGTCAGCCTGGCTCTGGTACCAAGCTTGTCACGACCGGTTTTCCAATAAAAATATTTATTGAGAAAACGATCCCTTTTACGGACCAGCAGAGAAGAATCTTTCTCACTGGTAGACAATATCTTGATCACAGAAGAGAAAACCAGGAGTACTAAATATAATACAAGGTTGAGCGGAGACTGCTCAACAATTTATTACAAGCTCGGCAATAAAACATAAAGGCGGATAGGGTGGCATAACTACTGACTCACGATAAAAATGGTGGTGGATATGTCACAGTGAAGTGGGTGACATGACTCCTGAATCGAACAACTCTTCGAGCGTCGGAGTGAGGCTCGAGGATACTTATTGTGGGTGGCGGAAGCGTATATAATACAAGTGACCAAAATCCAGGATCGCACGGGACTGACTGGGACTCCTCTAGGCGTCGGACTCGCTATCAAACTCTTCATCCATGAGATCGCCTTCGTCAATATCTGGCCAAATCAACAAGCCAGGTGAGTACTATGAAAGTACTCGCAAGACAGTTCGGACATAAGATATAATAAATGTAAACATGATGCATATGAACAGATTAATAGAGCGCACTCAAACAACGAGATGGCAATGCATGGGAAATAAAAGGGGAGTCGGGCGGTAGTCCTCCCGAAATCCCAAAGTAATACTGAAGGCCAATCGAGTGTCTGAATGACTCCTCGAAAGGATACAAATGAAATAACAATGCCGCAGTCGGGCGTCAAGGCGACACCACATAAAGGGCTTATAATGGAAAATAAATGACAGTGCGCGCCACAGTCGGACATCTGAAGCGACATCACATAAAGGGCTTATATTGAAAGTAAATGACAAGAGTGCCACAGTCGGACGTCTGAGCGACATCACATAAAGGGCTTATATCAAAAGTAAATAACGGACATGCCACAGTCGGACGTCTGAGCGACATCACATTAAGGGCTTATATTGAAAGTAAATGACAAGAATGCCACAGTCGGACGTCTGAGCGACATCACATAAAGGGCTTATATTTCACAACTTAATAATTTAGGAGCTCATGAATTTAATATCACAACAAGGAAATATTCAGATACGTGATAAAGTAAAGGTTAGTCCATCCACATGAATAACAATTCAAACGAGTATACCACTCAAGCTTGTTCACCGGGGGTTTACCACGAGGACTGACATAGATATGGATATACTGGCCATGGTCCTTGACCATGGTCACGATGACTCGGAAGGATTTGACTCTGCAGAGTTTGTACTTTAACCACAGCCAACGGATTTCAGTAGTCATGGGGACTAGTTCCGTTTACGGTGTTTTGGAAGAAACACATCTAACCAGTACACACCCATTCAACATTCCGATGCCAGGAATCACCCTCGGCAGCGTTCAAGAAAAACTTTGAGACGGGGAGGCTACAACCTCGCGTAGCATGGGATCAAATTTATATACGCGCGCTCTAAGGGGTGCCCCCCTCTCGGTCCCAACCGGAAACACCCATGCCCCCTGACCGGATGACTGGCTTTAATCCAGGGCCATGGAACCCTCATCCCGGCCCCTCTATTTGGTGTGTACACGGAAAGAGGTTAACAACTTACTAAACCGTATTCTTTGCAGAAAACATGTGGCAACACGAAAGGGGAAGAACGGTAACGTGGCTCAGTCCACGTTAACGTCGGAGTTTTATCGGATGACGAAGACTAGCATGCTACAACAATACCATCTTACTACCTTTCATGTCACCACATGATCAGGTCATCTCTCATCAAAGATCACGGTAACTTCGGAACACACGGATAGTTGCCTTACATGCAACGAGATACTCACCGATGCTCATATGCCATGCACAAACCATTCAAGCAAACATGCAAAACACCTATCATATCAAAGGTTCAAACATGCTTGCCTGGTTCGGAGAAGTCGGAGTCTAGCTCGGCGAAGTTCGCGGCTCCGTCACCTCCTCTGGAACCTACGGTATAGCGAAAACGTACACTAACGTGAAAATCATCGCGTGCATAAAATTTGTTCCAAAATTTTTGCAAATAAATACTATAAAAAACTAGACAAAAATATAAGACTGACAGAAAAAGAATCAATCAAAAATCTTCTTTTATTAAAAATATATAAGGGTTTTAGTCCAAGGACTAATCTGTGATGAAACAGAAAAGATCCAGGGACTTAACTGAGAAAACAGAAAACGGTTCGGAAGGAAATGCGCCAGCCCAAAGAGAAAACGCATTCTGCCCGAAGGCGCCATCAGAAAACGGTTCGAGGGAAATAGAAGAGAGGCTGACGGGGGAGGGGGGTCCACATGTCAGGTTCATAAACTCCAACGGAGCTCGCCGGCGCCCGAAGGCTGCGGTGGTCGCCGGCGTCAAACCGCGGCGAGATAGAGAGATCGGAGGGTACCAAGAGGTTCAGTGTGTTCTTCCGCGTCGGTGGGTGGTGGACTTGGCCGACGGAGAGCACCACGTCGACGGCGACACTTTCTCCGGCGGACGGTGGTTCGGGCGATGGTGGAGAACTCCGGTGGGTGCTGCAAACTCCAAATTGAAGCGCGGGTCAGCAGAGTGGATGCACTAGAAAGCTACTGGCAAGAGCTGAGGGGTATGGGTGCACGCACGGGAGCGAATCGAGCTGGGTCCCGTGGAGGGTCGAGGCGGCCGGAGTTGGGGAAGAAGGCTCTCTCGGGGCTCTTCCAATGGCTTGGCGTGGTATTGGTGGAGTGCAGAGGTGGTGTGGGTTCGAGTTCGAGCTCGGGGCCTCCTTTTATAGGCGATCCGAGGGGGTGGCCGTGAACGGGATATCTCCGACGAGCGATTACGGCGAGGCAGAGGTTGGGCAGGGGGTTTAGGGGGCTAGGCACCATCAGGGAAGATCACTGGTGCCGTTCCACCGCTAAACCTCGGTCGGGCAAGGCGTAATGCGCCGATCCTCGACGGGGCGGCCGTACGGGCACGACGGCGGCAGAGAGCGCGCTCCGCGCTTAGCAGTTCACGACGAAGGATGGCAGCGTGCACGGGTGAGTGGATGGCCACGCGGCGGCCTCGGGTGGCTTGGGCGGCGCTGGGCGGCGCCGTCCATGCTGCGCCTCTCTCTGGCGGCCGCAAAGCCGCTGCTGCCGTCGCTCACGGGTGGCGTACCTCCGCCTGCTCGTCGCCGACGCCCGCTAGCCTCCAGACGATCGTGCGGCGCAGGGATAAGAAGGAGGGAACAGGAAGCAAGGCGCCACCGGGGTACTGGCGAGATCGACAACGGGCTCTGAAGAAAACGACAGTGGTTTACTGAAACTGTTAACTGAACTTGACAGAACAGTGTCCATCAGGTGTTCGACGAAATGATTTGGCATGAAGAATTTTTTTTTCTGGAGCTGGGACTTGGTGAGGTGACCTCTCAATGCACCCAGAGGCTGCCTGAATATTCTCAGATTTTTAGGAGGAGAAATCAAATGAATTTCATCAAATTTGACAAATAAGGTCCAAACTTGCAGCAAGCACAATTTGAAATATTTGAACTGGAGACCAGTGGATCTTCATGGATCCTGGTTGAGGGCTCTAAGGACTAGCCAGGGAAATTGGTTTGGAGGTAAAACTCAAAGTAGAAATGGTAGTTCCTTTGAAAACCTCCAAGGATCAAAGTAGAGGGCAAAAATTATTTTTGATAAGAATTAAATGGAAGAAAATTTATGGGGAGGTTCAACTTGCTGGATTTGAAGCATATCATGATCCAAAGATGGGGAAAGGCTTATGGGAGGGGATTTCCACTCATGTCATGGCAAGAAGAGATTTTGAAAAGGGGGAAAAGATCACTCCAAAATGCCATAGGGCTATTTTAAAGGATTTTCAAAAGAAATTTCCCAAATGAAAAATATTTGGGTTTGAGTCCACATAAGATGGAAAAACCTCCAAGACCAAAATCAAGTCTTGGGTGAATCTAAAACAAAACACTTGTCATAAAAGAAAATATTTTGAGAGGGAGAGTACTTCAGAAAATTTTAAATGACATCCCTCAAATCAAATAAAAGTTTGAAAAAGCCAAATAAAATTTTGGGTGTCACAACACCTACCCCCTTAGGAAAAATCTCGTCCCCGAGATTTCTGCTGATCCTCAAATAGATATGGATACTCTGCCTGGAGAAAATCTTCCCTTTCCCATGTAGCTTCATCCTCGGTGTGGTTGCTCCACTGAACCTTGAAAAATTTAGTTGTTTTCTGTTGGGTCCTCCATTCAGACTCTTCCAATATCTTTACTGGCCGTTCTCTGTAGGTGAGATCTGGTTGCACATCAATGCTCTCATGAGATACATGCTTTTCCGAGTTACTCACACATTTCCTCAACTGTGAGACGTGGAACACGTCGTGGACGTCTGACAGCTCTTTGGGTAGGTCTAGCTGGTAGGCTACTGTGCCTCTTCGTGCAACTATACAGAATGGTCCAATAAATCTTGGGGCTAGCTTCCCCTTAATTTTGAACCGTTGTAAGCCCCTCATAGGAGATACTCGTAGGTATACGTAATCACCGGGTTCAAGGCTGACCTCACGGTGTTTTTGATCGTAGTAGCTCTTTTGTCGGCTTTGAGCTGTCTTGAGTCTGTCCCTGATCTGTTTAACTTTCTCCTTGGCTTCCTTGAGCATGTCTGGGCCGAAGATACGACTGTCACCTGTCTCTGACCAATTTAGTGGGGTACGACACCTCCGTCCGTACAATGCTTCAAAAGGTGCCATTTGTAAGCTGGCTTGGTAATTGTTGTTGTAAGCAAACTCGGCATACGGCAAACTTTCTTCCCAATTGGATCCATAGGTGAGCACACAGGCTCTCAGCATGTCCTCTAGGATTTGGTTCACGCGTTCTGTTTGTCCATCCGTCTGAGGGTGGTACGCTGTACTGAATGTTAGTTGCGTGCCCAGAGCTTGTTGTAAGTGATCCCAGAATTTAGAGACAAATTGAGTGCCTCGGTCGGATATTATAGTCTTTGGGACTCCATGCAGACAAACTATACGGGATAGATAAAGCTTGGCAAGCCTTTGAGTGGAGTAGGTCGTCTTCACGGGAATGAAATGAGCAACCTTGGTTAGCCTATCTGTGATGACCCATATGGCGTCATTTCCGCGTTGAGATCGAGGTAGTCCGACGATGAAGTCCATTCCAATTTCATCCCATTTCCACTCAGGTATCTGGTTTGGCTGAAGCAGTCCTGCTGGCTTTTGATGCTCGGCTTTAATACGCTGACATGAATCGCAACAAGCAATGAATGCGGCTATATCCCTTTTCATACCGTGCCACCAAAATCTCTCCTGAATGTCTTTGTACATTTTGGTTCCTCCAGGGTGGATCGAGTATGGAGCGGTGTGGCTTTTGGTTAGGATTTGTTGCTTGAGTTCCTCAATGTTTGGTACGCAAAGTCTGTCCCCGTACCATAATATTCCTTCATTGTCTGTGACGAACTCTGAAGCCTTGCCAAGGCTCATCTTCCTCTTTATACCTTCAATGCTGGGATGTCCCTGCTGAGCCTTCTTAATTTGTTCCATTAGGGTGGGTTGTATCTCCAGATTTGATACATTGCCCTCAGAGACTAACACCATGTTGAGTCTAGCGAACTCCTGTTGAAACTCAGGTCTCAAGTTCTGTGGACTGTCGTTGCGTGGGCTGGGGTTCCGACTAAGAGCATCTGCCACTACATTTTCTTTCCCTGGATGGTAGTGAATGCCGACATCATAGTCCTTGACCAATTCCAACCAGCGTCGTTGGCGTAAATTTAGCTCTGGTTGTGTGAAAATATATTTAAGGCTCTTATGGTCCGTATATATTTCACAACGGTTTCCCAACAGAAAGTGCCTCCACTCCTTGAGTGCATGGATGACTGCTGCTAGCTCCAAGTCATGAGTAGGATAATTTTCCTCATGCTTCCGTAGTTGCCTGGAAGCATACGCGACAACTTTGCCATCTTGCATCAGTACGCATCCGAGGCCCTTCCGGGATGCGTCACAAAACACTTCAAAACTCTTGTGTATGTCTGGCACGGTCAAAACCGGTGCTGTCGTTAGTTTCTTCTTGAGTTCTTGGAAGCTTTTCTCGCATGCTTCCGTCCATACAAATTTCTTGTCTTTCTTGAGCAACTGGGTCATTGGTTTTGCCACAGTGGAGGATCCTTCAATAAACCTCCGGTAATATCCAGCCATTCCAAGGAAACTCCGTACATCGGTCACGTTGGCTGGTGGTTTCCAGTCAAGTATGGCCTTGACCTTTTCTGGGTCTACGGCCACGCCTTCTTGGGTTAATATATGGCCTAGAAAACCAACTTGTCTCAGCCAAAATTCACACTTGCTAAATTTGGCGTACAATTAATGTTTCCTTAATTCTCCCAAAACAATTCTGAGATGTTCGGCATGTTCTTCTGGTGTCCTTGAGTATACCAGAATATCGTCAATGAACACCACTACAAATTTGTCCATGAATTTCATAAACACTTTGTTCATGAGGTGGACAAAATATGCGGGGGCGTTCGTCAGTCCAAAAGGCATCACTGTGAACTCATATAATCCGTACCTGGAGGTGAATGCTGTCTTAGGGATATCTTCTGTCCGTACTTTCAATTGATGATATCCCGATCTTAAATCAATTTTTGAGAACACCTTGGCTTGTGCGAGCTGGTCAAACAAATCATTTATCCGTGGCATCGGATATTTGTTTTTGATGGTGACCATATTGAGAGCTCGATAGTCTATACACAGTCTCAGTGTCCCATCCTTTTTCTTGGCGAATAATACTGGCGAACCCCATGGTGAGGAGCTGGCTCGAATAAATCCTTTGTCCAGTAATTCCTTTATTTGCTTCTTCAATTCCACCAACTCTGAGGGTGCCATTCTATAAGGTTTCTTATAGATGGGAGTGGTGCCAGGTGCTAGTTCAATGCTGAACTCTATCTCTCGGTCTGGTGGCATGCCTGGTAGTTCTTCAAGGAATACGTCGGGAAATTCGCACACCACTGGAACTTTTCTCAATTCTGAAATGTCCACTTTGTTCAGCTTTGGTTGCCGTGACCGTGGTCTCTCTTGAGCTGTAACCATTATTGTCTTGCCGTGAGGATGAGTAAGAATCACAGTCCGATTGAAACAATCAATAAACCCCTTGTTGGTGGTCAACCAATCCATCCCTAAGATGACATCCAGTCCTTTATTTTCCAACACGATGAGATTAGCTTGAAACTTTAGTCCTTCGAACTCAATGATCACTCCTTGGCAGTAACTCTGAGCGATCTGCTTATTCCCGGGGGACTTGATGATCATAGATTTTTCCAAGGGAAGTATCGGAAAACCATGTTGCAAAATGAAACTCTTCGAAATGAACGAGTGAGAAGCTCCAGAATCAAACAAAACCGCGGCAGGTACTGTGTTGACAGGGAACGTACCGAGTACGATGTCTGGGGCATTCTGGGCTTCTTCCCTGGTCACATGGTTCAAGTGACCCTTCCTGTGATTGTTGTTGGGATTGAAATTGTTGCGCTTGGGGCTGGATTGTTCCCACCATTGTTCGGCTTGGGGGACGAGTTACTTGGTTTTGGGCACTGTTTGGCATAGTGCCCTTCTTCACCACAAGCATAGCAAGTGACCCCTGGACGGTACGTGAAGTCCTTGTCCCTGGAATGAAACTGTCTGGTTGGCCTTAGACCAGTAGTCGTGGATTTTCTTGCTTCAATCCTCTGAACATCAGTCTTGCTTCGGTTGTTGCGAGCAAGAGTCGTCTTATCCCTCTTTCGCTTACGAATATCTTCTAGACTGCGGCGCTCATTCTCCAAGGTAATGGCCTTGTCAACCAGAGTTTTAAAATCCGGGAAAGTGTGTACGACCAGTTGGCATCTTAATGCTGGCGCCAGGCCGTCCAGAAATTTTTCCATCCTTTTGTTCTCAGTCATATGTTCATCGTAGGCATAACGAGATAGCTGGGTAAACTGACCGTTGTATTCTGTCACTGACATGCCTCTTTGCTTGAGGTCATCAAATTCTCTTTTCTTGATTTTTATGATGCTCCTGGGGATGTGTGCCCCACGAAAGCCTTCCTTAAACTCTTCCCAGGTGATGTTGTGTTGACTGGGATGCATGTGTAGGAAGTTTTCCCAGCATGCTGCAGCTGCTCCAGTGAGGTAGTGAGGTGCATAAAGCACCTTCTCATGATCTGAACACTGAGCAATAATCAGCTTTCTTTCAATGTCACGAAGCCAATCATCGGCTTCAAGTGGCCTATCAGTGTGAGCAAACGTTGGAGGGCGTGTCTTCTGCAGTTCAGACAACTTGGAGTGTGGTTGGTATGGCTCACGGTGATTCCCCATATTGATGACGTGATTCATCATTTCTTGGTGTTGCTGTTGGCTTTGTTCGAAAAGGCGGCATACTTGAGATAAGGCTGCTTCGCTGTCCTGTTGACTAGACTGTCCCTGAGTGAAGTTGTTGCTGGTCTGTGTTCCATAAACTTCTTCTAGTTGATTGGGCATGGAACGAGTCCACGGACGAGACATTTTCCACTCTGGGGTATTATTTTGCAAAACTCATGAGAAGAACTGTGTGGCACAAGGAAAATCTTGCAAGGGCAAAAATTTAAAAGACCTCAAGATTTTTCAAGAACATAAACGATTTCGCATGGAGAAGGACTGCTTAGCACATATCTTACACGCGATACGCAAACATACGGTACATCACTCAGGATATGCGTACACCTTCCTGACATGTTATTAAGGCTAGCACACTCCTCCGGGATGCAGCGCACACAACTACTACAAACTTAAGTACACATAAAACATAACATACATGCAAGCACAACGCGCGGCTACTAAGCGCACTCAGTCAGAGATGGTGAAGATGTCCTTCCCCTTGCCGAGGGTAAGACCCAGCGGTGCAGGAGACTCAACCTCCACCTCCTCCCTAGTAGGCTCCAGGCGCGTAGCACTGCACTGACTGAGAAGCTCCTTCCTGCTGGCGCAGGTGCGACAGGCGGCAGTGCGGGTGCGGCAGGCGGTGCAGCTCTGACTGGAGTAGGAGCGATGACTCGGTCGAACTCCTCAGTGGTAGGCAGACGGCGAGCAGTGGCCAAAATGGCCGGTGAATAAGATGCCGAGGACGAGACGAATGTCAGTGGCGGTGCCATGTGGAGAAGCTCCTTCCTGCTGGCAGGACCGCCCCGAACTAAGTCCATGCGGGCAGCCACAAGATCGTCCACGAGGTTGTCGAAAGATTCCTCCAGAGCTTTGAGGTACTCGACAAGCATCTCTATAGCTTCATCCCGCTCTCCCCTATGGCAGGCGAATGCATAGTGACAAGTATATGGCACATGGCATGGGAGGTAGCGGTAGCGACGAGTCTTCATCATAGGAAGGATATCCCGAAGGCGAGCTATCGCCTCACGGGCGGCCATCTGCATGGCATGCCTCTCCGTAGGCATGGCCCTTCCCACAAAACGGAAGTGGCGAGACGCAGAACGTCCTCCCTTGAATTGCACCACGGCCTGGTGCATAGACACGTCGTCGCTGAGCTTGTGCTGGTAAAGCGTGAACTTCGGACGAGTCGCTGGCCCGATCGCGAGCTTGGTGATGGAGACGAGGAGTTTGACAAACCCATCGGGCACATTCGTGAACACCCGAGTCTCGCAGTCGTTGCCAGCCATCTACAAAAGTAGGCAAAAATTCTGAGTAGTCAAATCATAAATTTATGATGACCAACAGAAAATAGCTACATTTGCAAAATGCTGAAAAAGCACTAAAGACACTAATAACTGATTAGCGATCGCACCTAGTGGCTTCCTACAGTCAGCCCGGCTCTGGTACCAAGCTTGTCACGACCGGTTTTCCAATAAAAATATTTATTGAGAAAACGATCCCTTTTACGGACCAGCAGAGAAGAATCTTTCTCACTGGTAGACAATATCTTGATCACAGAAGAGAAAACCAGGAGTACTAAATATAATACAAGGTTGAGCGGAGACTGCTCAACAATTTATTACAAGCTCGCCAATAAAACATAAAGGCGGATAGGGTGGCATAACTACTGACTCACGATAAAAACGGTGGTGGATATGTCACAGTGAAGTGGGTGACATGACTCCTGAATCGAACAACTCTTCGAGCGTCGGAGTGAGGCTCGAGGATACTTATTGTGGGTGGCGGAAGCGTATATAATACAAGTGACCAAAATCCAGGATCGCACGGGACTGACTGGGACTCCTCTAGGCGTCGGACTCGCTATCAAACTCTTTATCCATGAGATCGCCTTCGTCAATATCTGGCCAAATCAACAAGCCACGTGAGTACTATGAAAGTACTCGCAAGACAGTTCGGACATAAGATATAATAAATGTAAACATGATGCATATGAACAGATTAATAGAGCGCACTCAAACAACGAGATGGCAATGCATGGGAAATAAAAGGGGAGTCGGGCGGTAGTCCTCCCGAAATCCCAACGTAATACTGAAGGCCAATCGAGTGTCTGAATGACTCCTCGAAAGGATACAAATGAAATAACAATGCCGCAGTCGGGCGTCAAGGCGACACCACATAAAGGGCTTATAATGGAAAATAAATGACAGTGCGTGCCACAGTCGGACGTCTGAAGCGACATCACATAAAGGGCTTATATTGAAAGTAAATGACAAGACTGCCACAGTCGGACGTCTGAGCGACATCACATAAAGGGCTTATATCAAAAGTAAATAACGGACATGCCACAGTCGGACGTCTGAGCGACATCACATAAAGGGCTTATATTGAAAGTAAATGACAAGAATGCCACAGTCGGACGTCTGAGCGACATCACATAAAGGGCTTATATCAAAAGTAAATAACAAGAGTGCCACAGTCGGACGTCTGAGCGACATCACATAAATGGCTTATATTTCACAACTTAATAATTTAGCAGCTCATGAATTTAATAT
>NC_057808.1:80208968-80242622 GCF_018294505.1 Triticum aestivum | reverse complement strand
CAAGACTGCCACAGTCGGACGTCTGAGCGACATCACATAAAGGGCTTATATCAAAAGTAAATAACGGACATGCCACAGTCGGACGTCTGAGCGACATCACATAAAGGGCTTATATTGAAAGTAAATGACAAGAATGCCACAGTCGGACGTCTGAGCGACATCACATAAAGTGCTTATATCAAAAGTAAATAACAAGAGTGCCATAGTCGGACGTCTGAGCGACATCACATAAAGGGCTTATATTTCACAACTTAATAATTTAGCAGCTCATGAATTTAATATCACAACAAGGAAATATTCAGATACGTGATAAAGTAAAGGTTAGTCCATCCACAGGAATAACAATTCAAACGAGTATACCACTCAAGCTTGTTCACCGGGGGTTTACCACGAGGACTGACATAGATATGGATATACTGGCCATGGTCCTTGACCATGGTCACGATGACTCGGAAGGATTTGACTCTGCAGAGTTTGTACTTTAACCACAGCCAACGGATTTCAGTAGTCACGGGGACTAGTTCCGTTTAGGGTGTTTTGGAAGAAACACATCTAACCAGTACACACCCATTCAACATTCCGATGCCAGGAATCACCCTCGGCAGCATTCAAGAAAAACTTTGAGACAGGGAGGCTACAACCTCGCGTAGCATGGGATCAAATTTATATACGCGCGCTCTAAGGGGTGCACCTCTCGGTCCCAACCGGAAACACCCATGCCCCCTGACCGGATGACTGGCTTTAATCTAGGGCCATGGAACCCTCATCCCGGCCCCTCTATTTGGTGTGTACACGGAAAGAGGTTAACAACTTACTAAACCGTATTCTTTGCAGAAAACATGTGGCAGCACGAAAGGGGAAGAACGGTAACGTGGCTCAGTCCACGTTAACGTCGGAGTTTTATCGGATGACGAAGACTGGCATGCTACAACAATACCATCTTACTACCTTTCATGTCACCACATGATCAGGTCATCTCTCATCAAAGATCACGGTAACTTCGGAACACACGGATAGTTGCCTTACATGCAACGAGATACTCACCGATGCTCATATGCCATGCACAAACCATTCAAGCAAACATGCAAAACACCTATCATATCAAAGGTTCAAACATGCTTGCCTGGTTCGGAGAAGTCGGAGTCTAGCTCGACGAAGTTCGCGGATCCGTCACCTCCTCCGGAACCTACGGTATAGCGAAAACGTACACTAACGTGAAAATCATCGCGTGCATAAAATTTGTTCCAAATTTTTTCCAAATAAATACTATAAAACACTAGACAAAAATATAAGACTGATAGAAAAAGAATCAATAAAAAATCTTCTTTTATTAAAAAGATATAAGGGTTTTAGTCCAGGGACTAATCTGTGATGAAACAGAAAAGATCCAGGGACTTAGCTGAGAAAAGAGAAAACGGTTCGGAAGGAAATGCGCCAGCCCAAAGAAAAACGCATTCTGCCCGAAGGCGCCATCAGAAAACGGTTCGAGGGAAATAGAAGAGAGGCTGACGGGGGGGGTCCACACGTCAGGTTCAAAAACTCCAACGGAGCTCGCCGGCGCCCGAAGGCTGCGGTGGTCGCCGGCGTCGAACCGCGGCGAGATAGAGAGATCGAAGGGTACCAAGAGGTTCAGTGTGTTCTTCCGCATCGGTGGGTGGTGGACTTGGCCGACGGAGAGCACCACGTCGACGGCGACACTTTCTCCGGCGGACGGTGGTTCGGGCGATGGTGGAGAACTCCGGTGGGTGCTGCAAACTCCAAATTGAAGCGCGGGTCAGCAGAGTGGATGCACTAGAAAGCTACTGGCAAGAGCTGAGGGGTATGGGTGCACGCACGGGAGCGAATCGAGCTGGGTCCCGTGGCGGGTCGAGGCGGCCGGAGTTGGGGAAGAAGGCTCTCTCGGGGCCCTTCCAGTGGCTTGGCGTGGTATTGGTAGAGTGCAGAGGTGGTGTGGGTTCGAGTTCGAGCTCGGGGCCTCCTTTTATAGGCGATCCGAGGGGGTGGCCGTGAACGGGATATCTCCGGCGAGCGATTACGGCAAGGCAGGGGGTTTAGGGGGCTAGGCACCATCAGGGAAGATCACTAGTGCCGTTCCACCGCTAAACCTCGGTCGGGCAAGGCGTAATGCGCCGATCCTCGACGGGGCGGCCGTACGGGCACGGCGGCGGCAGAGAGCGCGCTCCGCGCCTAGCAGTTCACGATGAAGGATGGCAGCGTGCACGGGTGAGTGGATGGCCACGCGGCGGCCTCGGGTGGCTTGGGCGGCGCTGGGCGGCGCCGTCCACGCTGCGCCTCTCTCTGGCGGCCGCAAAGCCGCTGTTGCCATCGCTCACGGGTGGCGTACCTCCGCCTGCTCGATTCGGGATGTCGGAACACCAACCGGATCGGAAACCTCATCCTAAACTTACTTCGGAATAGGTTCGAGAGCTTCCATTTCAATGTGTCTTTCCAAAAATCTTTGGTATGCCTTTTCCTGGTCAAAAGGTTTGTTTGGGAAAGCTTATAAATCTAGGGTTCAATGTCTCCAAAAAACCACCTGGGGCAGGATAGTAAAGAGTTGATTCTAGGGAAAGCTAGGATTTCACTTTTCTCTCAGCCATCGAGTTGGAGTAAAACCTTCTATATGCCGTGCAAGAATACGCATAAGCATTAGTTCTTGCCCTTCCAGTGTAAGTGGCAGATCAAAGTTAATCTAGTTCCACACATTGCCGTTTCCCTTATATGTCGTGGCAGGCGAGCTCCCTTCTGGTAAAAAGGATTTGAGTGGAAGGTTGAGCGCCCCTTAACGTTTAGAAGTATCCTTTTCAACGGTTAGAAACCTTTCTATTCTATGACGACTAAGTCGAGGGCAGACACAACAGGTCACGAAGAGCTAGAGGATATAGAATTCCTATTTGCCGGGAGCATAAGGAATTATTGGCTCTTCCGAGATCTTATGTAAGGAATACTAGAAAAAGTAGAGCAAAAAGATCTACAAAACTCTACAAGAAATGTCTTTCGCGCAGAAGAATCTAACTCATCATAGCATTACGTCAATCTGCGAATATCAAATGATGCTTCGACAGATTCAGTCATCCATTCAGCTTTGAAATCGGAGACAAGGAAAACTTCATAGAAGCGCCGCAAATCAATATAGAGATGCGAACCAATATCCTTTTCCTGGTGAGCTCTGAAGTACTCGTCTTTTGCGCAAGGCCTCGTGTCAAAAAACTTCCAACCACGTCCTCCTACCTTGCCCATTTGCGGAGATCATCTACACTTTGCTCCGTGTCGAGCTCCAGCCGGCCCAAACGTTTTCCTTCGGGAGGGCGTAAAATCGCTTTCTTTCTGTAGGCAGGACGGATGATTCAAGTAAGGGCTGAGAGCATACATATCACTGAGATGGGCCAAGGAAGAAAAAGCACCTACTGTTCGTTAATTGAAATTATCTTTGCTTAGCCCCCTTGTGTTTCGAATAGAAAAGCACTGGAGATATCTGTGGAACTGTTGTTTTTCTTAGGGCAAGCTAGCAGATAGAAGTAATCTATCTGGTTAGCTAGGCGAAGCATTTAGGGTTCAGTGCCTGGTTTCAAGTGTTCTTCTTCATCGTTTGGCACTTCACTTTTTGTTGAGTAATCCAATGGCCTAGTGACACATGCACATCTTTTGGTGTTGTCGCCTTACTTAGTGACTAGCTCAAGTGCATTTGATCGCAAAAAAGACTGGCATTGGCTCCGGGTCAAATCTACAGGGGGCATGCAAATCAAATGCGAAAGAAAGGAAAACATTTCTGTTTCTTCTGCTTCAATGCCATGATACACTCAGTATGTTTACGATACCTACCCATTAATTGCTCTAACTTCTCGTGGTTCACCCCTAGCTATGCCCGCTTCTATGAAATTCCAAATTATGCTTGCAAGCTCATCGGAGCTAGGCAACTCTTTGTCAGTGATTTCATGCCTACCAAGCAGGTACACTCTAATGTATACACCCTTTAAGAAAAGAAATCCTTCTCATATTCTGCTGCTTTTTTGATTCATTTTATCCCAATAATAGCATAGACATCATATATTTATTCTTGCAAGCTCAAGTGCTTGATTGTTGACAAATTCTTCTCTCAGCAGGGCACCTCAGGTACCTGTCTATAGTTTCCTGTCTTGAAGGGGGGCGACACAGCTATTTTCTTTAACAACACGTCATTCAACAAAGTGTTTTCGTTATTTGGTCATCACTAAAAAGTTTATAGTGATAAAGTGAGCCTATTATATTAAGTTTAGAGGATTCTCCTAACATGATGAGTTTAGTTTATCACTTTTAAAGATCACTAGTGGCAATGGTACTTCCTTTTATGCAACAACTCCTGTATGTACTATTTGGTAATTGGAGTTTGATAAGACCATGGATCCTTATATACAAAACATACTTGGCCAACTAAGGCCCTGCAGTCCAATGTCCGATATATTATCGTCAGCTGAGGAGGTGTTTGGCAAGGGTGTGACCATTGTTTTTGGGACAATGTTCAAGCAGGAGGCCATGAATCTGTCTAGTCTCGCCATGGGGTGTGAGTTTATATCATTGCTCCTTCCTGGTGTAAAGCCGATCACTGAGGTTTATGTCTATCAAACCGAGCTCTTGAACCCAATGTTTGGAACATCAACGTCCCTCTCCAGTCATAATCAGGATTTGATCTATCATGAAGTTTTAGCACCACATAAGATCCATGGCATGTTATCTGTCGGTGCAGTGGCTTTGAGTTGTCGAAAAAAAGCCAGGGGCTTAAGTAATTCCTCAGTTTAGTATAGGGTGTCCAGGGAGAGCTGCTGAAGGGAAGGTGGGCGAACCCACACGAGTGAAAACCCTACTTTATTAGTCATCAATGCGATTTCTCGCACTTTTTGATACCTCCGAGGGGGTACACTTTAAAGGCATGCAAAACGTGGCTTACAGTCATGTTTGACAAGGCTAGGCGGTGAATGCAACGCTGGGAAGTTTTGTCCCAGTTCGAGTGGTTGAGCGAGCCAACCAATTTGATGTTTTGAATGGCCAAAGAATAGGTGTTTACTCCTCTTACCAATTGAGGTTTCGCACAACTTTTTGACTAGGGCTTCAGAAAGGTTGTAGTTTCACGAGGAGCCCATAAAGCGACTTGTTTTACCTATGGGATGTGAATATTGGCTCTGTACCTGACACAGATTGATTTAAGAACAGTGATGACAGAAATCAATTTATGAGAGACCATATTTCTGTTGTTTTGGTACAACTCAAGATCAGTTAAGGAAATAGGGAATAACAACAGTGAAAAGAATAGAAATAGCATGACCCTTGCTTGTGACTTCTTTCTTCTATCTCTATAGAGATGACCAGGAAGCAAATGAGAAAGGGACTTCTTTTTTACTACGGTCAAACTATGATCAAACTCTCTAATCTTACTTCCGTGTGAAAGACCGTCCTAGGTGTGAGTACAAATGTGTCGAGGCGTTCTAATTGCCATAGAAGAATGCTTCTTGGCGGAATAAATGGTATGACACGACCTCCTTTTGCTCCATATAAACGAATTTGAAAAAGGAAGAAGGCTTTAGCTCCCTTCCATTGTCTTGGGTCGAAGATCAAGCGTGAACTTCTCCCTCATCTAAGGTTGGGTTGTGGATAATAGAGATCCCCTTGGGCCAGATCTTCCCAAGTATAACACGATCCATGAGAGATATCAATGCAGTGACAGTCCTTACTATTGAGTCCTGTGCTGGTAAGATGACAACGCTCTAAAAGGTTTGTTTAAGAAAGCAATCATATCCCGTCCCCAAGTGCGGTATGGACCCCAAAGAGTTATATAAGTAGGAAAATGGGAAGAATTGAGGCACCTACAGAAGTAATGGGTCAACTTATGATTTTAGGCATGGTTACTGGAGGGATCGTCCCTACCTATCTGCGCAAGATCGGATCAATATGGTTTTGAGAGGAAGGCTGGTGGCATACGAAGAGAGGGCGACAGAACATCTGCATTCCCTTTCTTTGATTGAGAGAAGGATAAAGCAGAAAAAAAGACTTGACTGAAATTCCATTCGCTTTTTTTCCTTCCTGAGATATGGAATGTCATTAAATTAAGTAGATGAGATGTCAAATATAGGAAGGAGTTATTTCGCCAAGCAAAGCTTTGTGTTCTGAAGGTAAAGAAAGACGGTAAATCCCATTAAAAAGAGTGCCACGCATACGCACCTCATGTGTCACACTTTTTCTCGCTGGTAGAGCTTTCTAAAAAAAGCGATGCGAGAGCGTATTCTCTTATCTAAGCTTCCTCCCTTCGCTCCCCCATTGTAGATGGTTCAGCCACACCCGGTGCCACGAAATGATTGAGAACTAGGACGGGGTCGAAATGCATTTTATTCTTAGTATTAAAAAAGTATTGCAGAGCCAAATAATTCAAGGAGGGGCACATAGCAGGGAGGGTCCTTTTTAGTAGATGACTCGTCGGGTCGTCAGAGCGGGACTTCTTTGGTATAAATAACTTGATTCTATTCCTTTTTAGTAAGGAGGCGGCATTTCCCATAAGGAAAGGTATGCCATTTACAACCCCGGCGTATTGAGGCCGCTTGAAGGCACAGCTCACTCGAAGTGATTTATCAAAATTCTTCTTTCTCGATGGTGATCGGTCATGGTATCCATAACGTTGCATCTTTTTTGGCCAAATCCGGATTTCGTTTTGCTTCTCCCGGTCGATCGACTCGACTCTTTTCCCTGCCCCCCGGCCTCTCACTTTGTTTTGTTCTTCCTCTGTACCCTCGCTTGAATGAAGATACCCGATCGGCCCGACTTTCCCAAATGTCGGCCACCAGCCCTTTTCCTGTAGTACAGGTTTTGATTTCTTGTCTTGTTTTCGTTTTAGTCATGGTGATCGCCCGGGAAAAAAGAAATGAATGAATGTCCTTTTGGGAAAATGTAGAATAATACACCTACCGAGACGAAAGCCAAGGGCGAGTTTCGTAGGTGGACGTATCGAACTAAAATAAGATCTAAGATTGAGAGAAATTCATAGACATAGGTAGGATAGGAAAATTGATAAAGGGAATAGAGATGATGATAGAGATCATACTAAGAAAGAGGATAATTCCGTACGGGTACAACTCTTATTTGAACGTAGTGCAAAAATGCGATCTTTTTTGTCTAATAGAACAAACACTAATACCTTAATTGAGTCGGTAAAGATCAAATCTGTTTATCAAAGTGCTTCTCTGATTGCTCAAGACATCTCTTTTCAACTGAGGAACAATCCAATCTCATTTCATTCCATTTTTAGTAAAATAGTGAAGGATATTCCATTAATAATGCCAAAAGGGGTGGAGGGGATACGTATTTGTTGTTCTGGTCGATTAGGGGGTGCGGAAATAGCTAGAACTGAATGCGGAAAGTATGGAAAAACATCTTGTAATGTATTTAACCAGAAAATCGATTATGCTCCTGCGGAAGTATCTACTCGTAACGGAATTTCAGGTGTCAAAGTGCAGATCTCATATAGTCAAAATAAGAAGGGATGTGCTATATCTGAAACGTACGAAATATAGTAAATATTTTAAATGCAGATGTAGTAGGGGTCGCGAACCGGATGGTACACAACTTGGTTTTGGAAGATATGGCACCAAAAGTTGTAGAGATGGTCGTCTTTCATATCGAGCCATTGAAGCAGCGCGTCGGGCAACAATCGGACAATTCCATCGTGCTATGAGCGGACAATTTCGGAATTGTAAGATATGGGTAAGAGTTCTCGCAGATCTTCCTATTACGGGGAAACCCGCAATAGTTCGAATGGGAAGAGGAAAAGGAAATCCGACGGGTTGGATTGCTTGTGTGTCCACGGGACAAATCCCATTTGAAATGGATGGTGTGAGTTTGTCAAATTCTCGACAAGCTGCTAGATTAGCGGTGCATAAACCATGTTCGTCAACCAAGTTTGTTTAGTGGTCGTAACGTAATTGGTTAGTGGGGAAAAACCGGGCCGAGACTCAAAAGAAATTGGCGAAGTATTTGTTCCTGAACGAGGGAAGTGGAAAGACAAAGAGGGATAGGGAGGTCGCCTCCTTCTTTTTTGTAATCGCCGAAATTGTACTATGACCCTTCTTGTTCCAGGCATACGACCCTGAGACGTGACGGTGTCACTTTTCCGGCCCGGTAAAGTTACAGTTATATAAATAAGAATAAGAAACAGAAGCGTGATGTTGTCGTGTTGTCAGCAATCAAATTATCGTAAATAGATAGTACTGTTGCATTGTTTCAATTTCTGTTTGTACTCTGATTGTTGTGGCTGCAGCTCGATCTTGGCAAATCTCTCAAATGGATGTCAAAAATGCTTTCCTTCATGGTGATCTACATGAGTTTTTTCTATATGCAGCCACCTCTGGGTATTGAAGTTCCTGATGGTCATGTTTGTCGCCTTCGAAAGGCCCTCTATGGGAAAAAGGCAACCACCACGTGCTTGGTTTGAGCGGTTCAGCTCTGTGGTTCAAGCTGCTGGTTTCTCTTCTAGTGAGCATGACCATGCACTTTTCACTCATACATCTGACTGCGGTCGTACCTTGCTTGTTCTCTATGTTTATGATATGTTGATCACTTGAGATGATCAGAAGTACATTGCTTTTGTTAAGAAAAAGTTGAGTGAGCAATTCAAGATGTCAGATTGATTTTCTCTCAGTTATTTTCTGGGAATTGAGGTTGATCAAACTAATGATGGTTACTATCTCTCTCAGCATCGCTATACTCAGGATTTGATCTCACGCTCAGGTCTTACTAAAACACACTGCTGCTACACCCATGGAGCTCCATCTCCAATTGCGCCCTAGTGATGGTACTCCTCTTGAGGGATACCACTCGCTATCGTCATCTTGTAGGCAGCCTTGTGTACCTCACTGTGACCCGGCTTGACATTGCTCATGCAGTCCACATTGTCAATCAGTTTGTCAGTGGTTACTTGAGGGAGATGCAAATACTTCATTCTTCCATAGTGCTGCCAATGGAAGACACATAAAATGTAATATTGCTTATTTAGAACATGAAGGAAATGTTATACAAGATGATAAAGAGTTGCAAGAACACATTTATAGTTACTATAAGAGACTATTTGGTTCAGAGGACAGGGGGGACATATCTCTTGGTGGAAGCCCCTTGGTCAACAGAGCACATGCTATCAGAACTAGACAATGAAGAGTTGACTAAGCCTTTCACTATGGAGGAAATAGAGTTAGTAGTTAAAGAGATGAAAACCAATACAGAACCTGGCCCAGATGGCTTACCAGTAATCTTTTAGAAACATTTTTGGGAGATGGTTAAAGAGATGGTCAAAAGAATGCTTGATAGACTGCATGCTGAGGAGTTGCAACTTAGAAGACTTAATTATGGGGTGGTTACTCTGATTCCTAAAACGAAAGATGCTGCAACTATCAAGCAATATTGGCCAATATGTTTATATTATGTTTGTCAGAAAATTGTGACTAAAGTACTGACAAATAGGCTTGAGAGAGTTGCAGATAAGGTGGTGAGTAAGAGTCATACGACATTTATGAAAAACGGAAATATTTTAGATGGGGTGGTCACTATCCATGAGGTGTTTCATGAGCTTAGGAGGACTAAACAAGAGGGGGTCATACTAAAGCTAGACTTTGAAAAAGCATATGATAGGGTGAATTGGGATTTTCTACAAGAGGTTTTGCTTAAAAAGGGTTTTCTTTAGTGAGAAGTGGAGAGGTTGGATTAAACAAGTGGTAGAAGGAGGTGCAGTAAGTATCAATATTAATGGAGAGGTTGGCCCATATTTTAAGAGCTACAAAGGATTTTTTCAGGGTGATCTCACCTTTTCTTTTGAATTTGGTGGTGGTCACAAAAAGGGGGTCACTCAAGTGTAAGGCATTCTTTGTCCGTCCAGATCGCGGTACATGTTTGGACAGCTCTGGATTGTAGCGGAACGAATTTCAGGCTACTTTAGATGGGGTGGGCTGCACCCATTCTCGGTACGTACAAGGTGGGCACCCATTCTTGGTTAAGATGGGAAATCCTATAGGGGTAGAAATGCTACATGAAAAAAATCCGCTCTTGCTGTATTAGGAATTGAAAGTAAGTCAACTCCTTCCTCTTAGAGCAACTTGTCGCAGCTGTGACTACTCTTTCTATTTGAATTGAATGTTAGCGAATCACCTGTTTCACTAATGTGACTAGTCTTTGATGACCCACAAGTATAGGGGATCTATCGTAGTCCTTTCGATAAGTAAGAGTGTCGAACCCAACGAGGAGCAGCAGGAAATGACAAATGGTTTTCAATAAGGTATTCTCTGCAAGCACTGAAATTGTAGGTAACAGATAGTTTTGTGATAAGGTAATTTGTAACGGGTAGCAAGTAACAAGTGTAAATAAAGTGCAGCAAGATGGCCCAATCCTTTTTGTAGCAAAGGACAAGCCTGGACAAACTCTTATATAGAGAAAAGCGCTCCCGAGGACACATGGGAATTATCGTCAAGCTAGTTTTCATCATGCTCATATGATTCGCGTTCGGTACTTTGATAATTTGATATGTGGGTGGACCGGTGCTTGGGTGCTATCCTTACTTGGACAAGCATCCCACTTATGATTAACTCCTATTGCAAGAATCCGCAACTACAAAAGAAGTATTAAGGTAAACCTAACCATAGCATGAAACATATGGATCCAAATCAGCCCCTTACGAAGCAACACATAAACTAGTGTTTAAGCTTCTGTCACTCTAGCAACCATCATCTACTTATTACTTCCCAATGCCTTCCTCTAGGCCCAAACAATGGTGAAGTGTCATGTAGTCGACGTTCACATGACACCACTAGAGGAGAGACAACATACATCTCATCAAAATATCGAACGAATACCAAATTCACATGACTACTTATAGCAGGACTTCTCCCATGTCCTCAGGAACGAACGTACCTACTCACAAATCATATTCATGTTCATAATCAGAGGGGTATTAATATGCATAATGGATCTGAACATATGATCTTCCACCAAGTAAACCAATTAGCATCAACTACAAGGAGTAATCAACACTACTAGCAACCTACAGGTACCAATCTGAGGTTTGGATACGACGATTGGATACAAGAGATGAACTAGGGTTTGAGAGGAGATGGTGCTGGTGAAGATGTTGATGAAGATTGACCCCCTCCCGGTGAGAGGATCGTTGGTGATGACGATGGTGATGATTTCCCCCTCCCAGAGGGAAGTTTCCCCGGCATAACAGCTCCGCCGGAGCCCTAGATTGGTTCCGCCTCATGGCGGCGGAGTTTCTTCCCGAAAGCTTGCTTATGATTTTTTCTCGGACGAAAGACTTCATATAGCAGAATATGGGCACCGGAGGCCTGCCAGGGGGCCCACGAGGCAGGGGCGCACCCAGGGGTAGGGCGCGCCCCCACCCTCGTGGCCAGGGTGTGGGCCCCCTCTAATGGATTCTTTCGCCAGTATTCTTTATTAATTCGAAAAATAACTTCCATGAAGTTTCAGGACTTTTGGAGCTGTGCAGAATAGGTCTCTAATATTTGCTCCTTTTCCAGCCCAGAATTCCAGCTGCCGGCATCCTCCCTCTTCATGTAAACCTTGTAAATAAGAGAGAATAGGCATAAGTATTGTGACATAATGTGTAATAACAGCCCATAATGCAATAAATATCGATAGAAAAGCATGATGCAAAATGGACGTATCAACTCCCCCAAGCTTAGACCTCGCTTGTCCTCAAGCGGAAGCCGATAAGGATAAATATGTCAACATGTTTAGAGATAGAGGTGTCGATGAAATAAAATACAGACATGAGGGCATCATGATCATTCTTATAACAACAACATATATGGATATTGTCATATGATTTCTTATGAAAAAGTAACAATCTATTCACAATGTCAAGTATGAATCATAAACTTCATTGAAAACTAACAAACTATAATCTTAGTCATTGACGCAATTGCAATTTATCATAACATCGGAAAGAGTCTATGTAAGAGCTTTTCAGCAAGTCCACATACTCAACCATCATTTAGTCTTTCACAATTGCTAACACTCACGCAATACTTATGGGTATGGAGTTTTAATCGGACACAGAGAAAGATTGGGGCTTATAGTGTCGCCTCCCAACCTTTTACCTCAAGGGTAATATCAACAATAATAGCTCATGCTAACTCACATCCAATTGGATATATATATCAGGATCTTTCCAACACAATGTTCTTTCCAAAGGATAAAATGTAAAAAGGAAAGGTGAAGATCACCATGAATCTTACATAAAGGTAGGAGATAAAAGTAAAAGATAGGCCCTTCGCAGAGGGAAGCAGAGGTTGTCATGTGCTTTTAGGGTTGGATGCACGAAATCGTAATGCGAAAGAACGTCACTTTATATTGCCACTTGTGATATGGACCTTTATTATGCAGTCCGTCGCTTTTATTTCTTCCACATCACAAGATCGTATAAAGCTTATTTTCTCCACACTAATAAGTCATACATATTTAGAAAGCAATTTTTATTGCATGCAACGATGACAACTTACTTGAAGGATCTTACTCAATCCCTAGGTAGGTATGGTGGACTCTCATGGCAAAACTGGGTTTTAAGGGTATTTGGAAGCACAAGTAGTATCTCTACTTGGTGCAAAGAATTGGCTAGCATGAGGGAGAAAGGCAAGCTCAACATGTTGGATGATCCATGACAATATACTTTATTTCAGATATAAGAAAACATAACCCATTATGTTGTCTTCCTTGTCCAACGTCAACTCTTTAGCATGTCATATTTTAATGAGTGCTCACAATCATAAAAGATGTCCAAGATAGTATATTTATATGTGAAACCTCCCTTTCTTTATTACTTCCTATTAATTGCAACGATGACCAAAACTATGTTTGTCAACTCTCAACAACTTTTAATCATCATACTCTCTATATGTGAAATCATTGCTCTCCATAAGATCAATATGGTCTCTTTATTTCTTTTTATTCTTTCTCTTTCTTTTATTCACTCACGATCATAGCAAGATAATCAAGCCCTTGACTCAACACTGATCTTTATTATATATAGCTCACGGACTCGATTACATAGAAGGATCATAAAGCAAAACTCACAACTAGATCATACTAAAACTTCATTTCTACTAGATCAAGATATTACCAAAAGGAACGAACTAAGAAAAACGATAAAGATAGGAGTGTGACGGTGATACGATACCGGGGCACCTCCCCCAAGCTTGGCAGTTGCCAAGGGGAGTGCCCATACCCATGTGATTATGTCTCCTTCTTTGGGGGTGAAGATGTGATATTCTTGGCTATGATACCCCTCAGGATACGATTCTCCTCCTCGAGCTTGTTGACTTGCCGCTTAAGATCCATTATTTCCTGATGGAGCTTACCCGTGACGGTTAAAGCTCCTTGCACCCATGGATGCTGCATAGCTGCGGGAGAACAAGTAACACTCCTTTTCATATTTTCATAAGAGAGAAATTTAACATTGGAGGGGATGACCGAGTTTGGGATAGCTGAGCTATGTAGTTCCCCCATCGTGAATCTTGCCCGGAAACAAGAAGTAACTTCTTGACCCTCCTCCATGGCATCTATCCTTTTCAAGTCAGCTTCCATCTCTTCCTCCGTTGAGGGCCCAAAGTGATAGGCATCACTGTTTGCCCCTTGACCTGGTGTCAGATAAGACACCCGACTCTCCCCGACTGACTCTTGAGAAGACATCTTGCTCTAATCCGCGGCAGAAACAGCTCGAAACAAAAACAGAGGATATTTGCGTGATACGGCAGTCAAAACCTTTGGGAGATTATATAATGAATTTTTACCGACCAAAAGAAGTATCGTACAAGAAAACGGAGTCCGGAGAGCGCACGAGGTGCCCACGAGGCAGGGGGCGCACGCAGGGGGTAGGGCGCGCCTCCCACCCTCGTGGAAGCCTCGTGTCCTTCTCGGACTGCTTCTTATTTTCCTATTTTCTTAAATATTCCAAAATGGAGAAAAATTGCCATTAGAACTGTTTTGGAGTCGGTTTACTTACCGTACCACATACCTATTCCTTTTCGGAGTCTGAAACATTCTGGAAGGTGTCCCTTATGTATTCCTCCGGGGTTACGGTTTCAATAACATTAGTTTCAACATTTATTGGATTACCTAAGATATAATGTTTGATTCTTTGACCGTTCACCACCTTCGGATTTGTGCCTTCAGAGTTGTTGATTTTTATGGCACCAGAACGATAGACCTCCTCGATAATGTAAGGGCCTTCCCATTTAGAGATATGTTTTCCTGCAAAAAATCTTAAACGAGAGTTGAATAGCAACACATAATCACCTATGTTAAACTCACGCTTTTGTATCCTTTTGTCATGCCATCTTTTAACTTTTTCCTTAAACAGTTTGGCATTCTCATAGGCTTGGGTTCTCCATTCATCAAGTGAGCTAATGTCAAATAGCCTCTTCTCACCGGCAAGTTTGAAATCATAATTGAGCTCTTTAATAGCCCAATATGCCTTATGTTCTAGTTCGAGAGGGAAGTGACATGCTTTTCCATAAACCATTTTATACGGAGATATAGCCATAGGATTTTTGTATGCAGTTCTATAGGCCCATAATGCATCACCAAGTTTCTTGGACCAATTCTTTCTAGATCTACTAATAGTCTTTTTCAAATTAATTTGAGCTCTCTGTTGCTCAATTCTACTTGACCACTAGACTGCGGGTGATAAGGAGATGCAATTCTATGATTAACATCATAGTTAGCAAGCATTTTACGAAAGGCACCATGAATAAAATGTGAACCACCATCAGTCATTAAGTATCTAGGGACTCCAAACCTCGGAAAATTAACTTCTTTAAGCATCTTAATAGAGGTGTTATGATTAGCACTACTAGTTGGAATAGCTTCTACCCACTTAGTAACGTAATCAACAGCAACTAAAATATGTGTATACCCATTAGAGGAAGGAAATGGTCCCATATAATCAAAGCCCCAAACATCAAATGGTCCAATTACAAGTGAATAATTCATAGGCATTTCTTGACGTCTACTAATATTACCAATTCTTTGACATTCATCACAAGACAAGACAAACTTACGAGCATCCTTGAAGAGAGTAGGCCAATAAAAACCTGATTGCAATACCTTATGTGTAGTTCTATCTCCAGCGTGGTGTCCTCCATAAGCCTCGGAGTGACACTTGTGTAGGATCTGTTCCTGTTCATGCTCAGGTATACAACGTCTAATAACACCTTCTACTCCTTCTTTATAAAGATGTGGGTCATCCTAGAAGTAATGTCTTAAATCATAGAAAAACTTTTTCTTTTGTTGGTATGTGAAACTAGGTGGTATAAATTTAGCAACAATGTAATTAGCATAATCAGCATACCATGGAGCAGTACGAAAAGCATTTATGACAACTAATTGTTCATCAGGAAAGCTATCATCAATAGGTAGTGGGTCATCAAGAACATTCTCTAACCTAGACAAGTTGTCTGCAACGGGGTTCTCAGCTCCCTTTCTATCAATAATATGCAAATCAAATTCTTGTAGCAAGAGAACCCATCTAATAAGTCTAGGTTTAGCATCTTTCTTTTCCATAAGATATTTAATAGTCGCATGATCAGTGTGAATAGTAACTTTAGAGTCAACAATATAAGGTCTAAACTTATCACAAGCAAATACAACTACTAAGAATTCTTTTTCAGTAGTAGCATAATTTCTCTGGGCACTTTCTAGAGTTTTACTAGCATATTGAATAACATTTAATTTCTTATCAAATCTTTGTCCTAGAACAGCACCTACAGCATAATCACTAGCATCACACATAATCTCAAAGGGTAAATTCCAATCAGGTGGCTGAACGATAGGTGCAGAAATCAAAGCTTTCTTAAGTATTTCAAATGCTTCTACACAATCATCATCAAAGACAAAAGGTATATCTTTTTGTAATAGATTAGTCAGAGGCCGAGAAATTTTTGAGAAGTCCTTAATGAACCTCCTATAAAAAACGGCATGACCAAGGAAACTTCTTATACCTTTGATGTCCTTAGGACACGGCATCTTTTCAATAGCATCAACTTTAGCTTTGCCAACTTCAATACCTCTTTCAGAAATTTTATGCCCCAAGACAATACCTTCATTAACCATAAAGTGGCACTTCTCCCAATTCTAGACAAGGTTAGTTTCTTCACATCTCTGCAAAACTCGATCAAGGTTGCTCAAGCAATCATCAAAAGAGGATCCATAAACAGAGAAATCGTCCATGAAAACCTCACAAATCTTTTCACAAAAGTCAGAGAATATAGCCATCATGCATCTTTGAAAGGTAGTGGGTGCATTACATAAACCAAAAGGCATATGTCTATAAGCAAAAGTACCGAAAGGACAAGTAAAAGTGGTCTTTTCTTGATCCTCAGCCGACACAGGTATCTGAGAGAAACCAGAGTAACCATCTAGAAAGCAAAAATGTGTGTGTTTGGATAATCTTTCTAGCATTTGATCAATAAAAGGCAAAGGGTAATGATCTTTTTAGTAGCTTTATTTAATTTGCGAAAATCAATTACCATCCTATAACCTGTAATAATTCTTTGCGGGATCAATTCATCTTTATCATTAGGAACGACAGTAATACCTCCCTTCTTAGGGACACAATGGACATGACTTACCCACTGACTATCAGCAATGGGATAAATTATACCTGCCTCAAGGAGCTTTAGTATTTCCTTTCTTACCACTTCTTTCATCTTAGGATTTAACTGTCGTTGGTGATCAAAAACTGGTTTGGCGTCTTTCTCCAAATTTATTTTGTGTTGACATAGAGTGGGACTAATGCCCTTAAGATCATCAAGAGTATATCCAATTGCAGCACGGTGCTTCTTCAGAGTTTTCAATAATTTCTCTTCCTCTTTCTCTGAAAGGTTAGCACTAATAATAACAGGATATATCTTCTTGTCATCAAGCTAAGCATATTTAAGAGTATCAGGTAATGGTTTAAGCTCCAACACGGGATCACCCTTGGGTGGAGGAGGACCCCTAGGATTTCAACAGGCAAGTTGTGTTTCAGAATGGGTCCCTGTTTAAAGAATACTTCATCTATCTCCCTTCTTTCATTCATAAACATATCATTTTCATGATCAAGAAAATATTGTTCTAAATGATCATTAGGAAGCACGGCAATAGAAGCAAGACAAATAATTTCATCCTTACTAGGCAATTCGTCATCACGGGGTTGTCTACGAAATTTAGCAAAGTTAAATTCATGAGACATATCTCCCAAACCAATAGTAACAACATCCTTTTCACAGTCTATCCTAGCATTGACAGTGTTCAAGAAGGGTCTACCAAATATAATTGGACAAAAGCTATCTTGTGGGGAACCAAGACCAAGAAAATCAGCTGGATATTTAACCTTCCCACACAAGACTTCAACATCTCTAACAATCCCTATCGGTGATATAGTATCTCTATTGGCAAGCTTAATTGTGATATCAATTTCTTCTATCTCAGCAGGTGCAATATCATGCATAATTTCTTTGTATAAGGAATGAGGTATTGCACTAGCACTAGCACCCATATCACATAAGCCATGATAACACTGATCTCCTATTTTAACAGAAATAACAGGCATGCCTATAACAGGTCTATGTTTATCTTTAGCACCAGGCTTAGCAATTCTAGCAGTTTCCTCACAGAAATAAATAACATGCCCATCAATATTATCAGCCAAGAGATCTTTAACCATAGCAATATTAGGTTCAACTTTAACTTGCTCAGGGGGTTTGTGTGTCCTAATATTACTTTTGTTGACAACAGTTGAAGCTTTAGCATGATCCTTTATTCTAACAGGGAAAGGTGGTTTCTCAACATAAGCAGTAGGAACAACAGATTATAGGTGATAGTCTTTTATTCAACTTTAATAGGTGCAACTACTTTTACTTCAATGGGAGGATTATATTTAAACCACTTCTCCTTAGGGAGATCAACATGAGTAGCAAAGGATTCACAGAAAGAAGCTACTATCTGAGAGTCAAGTCCATATTTAGTGCTAAATTCACGGAAAACATCGGTATCCATAAAAGATTAACATAATCAAACTTACGTGTTATACCTGACTCCTTACCTTTGTCGAGGTCCCAATCTTCAGAGTTGCGTTTAATTCTTTCCAACAAATCCTATTTGAATTCAATAGTCTTCATCATAAAGGAGCCAGTACAAGAAGTATCGAGCATGGATTGATTATTACGAGAAAGCCGAGCATAAAAATTTTGAATAATCATTTCTCTTGAGAGCTCATGATTGGGGCATGAATATAACATTGACTTAAGCCTCCCCCAAGCTTGAGCGATGCTTTCTCCTTTGCGAGGCAAAAAATTATATATATAATTACGATCACGATGAACAAGATGCATAGGATAAAACTTCTGATGAAATTCCAATTTCAATCGTTTGTAGTTCCATGATCCCATATCATCACATAGCCTATACCATGTTAATGCATCTCCCTTAAAAGATAAAGGGAAGTCCTTCTTCTTGATAACATCATCGGGCATACCTGCAAGCTTAAATAATCCACAAACTTCATCCACATAGATTAGGTGTAAATCAGGATGCAATGTTCCATCTCCTATAAAAGGATTAGCAAGCAGTTTCTCTATCATACCCGAAGGAATTTCAAAGTAGATATTTTCAGTAGGTTCAGTAGGTTGAGGAGCAACTATTTTCTCTACTGGTCGGGGTGAACATACCCTGAACAAGACCCTCAAAGGATTACTTTCCATAGTAGCAAGTGACAGTAAATTTCAGCACACTATATAAATTTTTCCTTACCAAAGGTGCTTCACTCCCCGGCAACGGCGCCAGAAAAGAGTCTTGATGACCCACAAGTATAGGGGGTCTATCATAGTCCTTTTGATAAGTAAGAGTGTCGAACCCAACGAGGAGCAGAAGGAAATGACAAGCGGTTTTCAATAAGGTATTCTCTGCAAGCACTGAAATTGTAGGTAACAAATAGTTTTGTGATAAGGTAATTTGTAACGGGTAGCAAGTAACAAGTGTAAATAAAGTGCAGCAAGATGGCCCAATCCTTTTTGTAGCAAAGGACAAGCCTGGACAAACTCTTATATAGAGAAAAGCGCTCCCGAGGACACATGGGAATTATCGTCAAGCTAGTTTTCATCACGCTCATATGATTCGTGTTCGGTACTTTGAAAATTTGATATGTGGGTGGACCGGTGCTTGGGTGCTGTCCTTACATGGACAAGCATCCCACTTATGATTAACTCCTACTGCAAGCATCCGCAACTACAAAAGAGGAATTTAGGTAAACCTAACCATAGCATGAAACATATGGATCCAAATCAGCCCCTTACGAAGCAACGCATAAAGTAGGATTTAAGCTTCTGTCACTCTAGCAACCCATCATCTACTTATTACTTCCCAATGCCTTCCTCTAGGCCCAAACAATGGTGAAGTGTCATGTAGTCGATGTTCACATGACACCACTAGAGGAGAGACAACATACATCTCATCAAAATATCGAACGAATACCAAATTCACATGACTACTTATAGCAAGACTTCTCCCATTTCCTCAGGAACAGACGTAACTACTCACAAATCATATTCATGTTCATAATCAGAGGGGTATTAACATGCATAATGGATCTGAACATATGATCTTCCACCAAGTAAACCAACTAGCATCAACTACAAGGAGTAATCAACACTACTAGCAACCTACAGGTACCAATCTGAGGTTTGGATGCAACGATTGGATACAAGAGATGAACTAGGGTTTGAGAGGAGATGGTGCTGGTGAAGATGTTGATGAAGATTGACCCCCTCCCGGTGAGAGGATCATTGGTGATGACGATGGTGATGATTTCCCCCTCCTGGAGGGAAGTTTCCCCGGCAGAACAGCTCCACCGGAGCCCTAGATTGGTTCCGCCAAGGTTCCGCCTCGTGGCGGCGGAGTTTCTTCCCGAAAGATTGCTTATGATTTTTTCTCGGACGAAAGACTTCATATAGCAGAAGATGGGCACCAGAGGCCTGCCAGGGGGCCCGCGTGGCAGGGGGCGCGCCCCCACCCTCGTGGCCAGGGTGTGGGCCCCCTCTGATGTATTCTTTCGCCAGTATTTTTTATTAATTTGAACAATAACTTCTGTGAAGTTTCAGGACTTTTGGAGCTATGCAGAATAGGTCTCTAATATTTGCTCCTTTTCCAGCTGCCCGCATCCTCCCTCTTCATGTAAACCTTGTAAAATAAGAGAGAATAGGCATAAGTATTGTGACATAATGTGTAATAACGGCCCATAATGCAATAAATATCAATATAAAAGCATGATGCAAAATGGACGTATCAGTCTTGACTGCAGGTTTTTTCTTTCTATAGAGAAGTGACTGCGCTAGAGATGCTTATTAAAGGTTTGCTTGGTGCCTTCCTTGCTTGACAGGCTTTCCTTGTTGATTGGCTTGGTCTGCTAGTTCCCGGAAATCACTTCCTCTAAGTCTTAAATAGCATAACCTACTCTTTCTTCAAAGAATGTAGCATACCTAAGAAATGATTTCTCTAACGAGTCAAATCCGTTGGGAAATAAGGAAATATGCGGATCGCTTCTTCTACCCTTCTCTTATTCGCATTTCCTACTTACTATTGAAAGAAAAGTTGTTACTGCTGCATATCCCCTTTTTCCTCTAATTCGAGCGAGTAAAGGCGCAGCTTCCTCATCTTTGCTTTATAGTTTGATATAATATAGAATTGGATTTTGCTTTCCTTTAAGGAGCTCTAGCTATCTTGCTGATCCACCAGTTCAAACTATTAATGGAAGCTCTTTCACCCTGCCCGCGGGTAATCCCTTACTGAGCCTACTCAAGCAATCTCCCATTAGCCGCTCTTTACTTTATAGACAAGCGATTGTAAACTCCTTATTTAGGCTAGCTACTTTGCTGATTAACAAGATTGTCGCATTGGAGCTGTGACAGTTATGTAAACTAGTTCTCTAGCAAGTAATGAATCTAAGGTCAAAGCCAATGAGTACGCCGGATGTTGCATTTTCGCAGTGAGGGAAGGTTGGCTTGACAGGCTTTGTCCTAGATGTTGTAATCTCTTCTCATGGTCTTTTTTCGCTTTATTATCCCGTTGTGAGAATGGCTAGGACTGTGGATCCACACGCCCCCCTCTAGTCAGTACTTTCCGAGTAGCGCAAGGCTTCTTCGTTGGTAAATAAACGAATTAATGAACTAATTTACTAATATGATGTGAACTTGAACTAGCATTGATCAAGTCCATGAGCTCATAAGAAGGAGTTCTTCACATGAGAAAGTCCATGTCTTAGCTTAATTCAATAAAAAAGAAAGTATCCAATCGACTTTAGGAGCGTCATATGTTTCTATCCGAAACGGTAAAGTGAGGCTCGCTATAAGGGTCATAGCTAGTCCAGGATTGGTAGGAAAGTAATACAAATGATTGTAATATGACAACCCCTAGGGGAGCTAGCCTTTGTGTTAACATTAAAAAGAAGAGCCCTCTTTTCATACGACTCGGTGATTCCATTGCTCTATCCGGCCGCAAGATTCGATCGCGTACAGCACGAGCACGAGATGGGTTGGGGACTTAGAAATGAGCTATGCTCCAAGAATTGACCCATGAACTACCTTTGCCCGCCTTTTCTTGTAGAATCCATTCCCCCTCTTTTATATATTTAGAATGCTTTTAGGGCTAGTGGAATGAGGCTGGAACCGATCAATATCGCTAAACCGGGAGAGTTGCTTGTTTGGGTTCAAAGTTTCGCTCTACCAAGGCAAGATATAATATAATATAATATGCATCCAGCTTTAGCTGAATATCGTGAGTGTTCAGCAAAGTATGCTAGCCATTGGCCTTACGTTCAGGATACTCCTTTCTGTCTTTGCGATGTTTGGTTATAAGAGAATGTTGCTCTTCAAAAAACGCGTATAGTGGCCTTCGTCGATGGGACAAACGCTCCAGTGTATGCGTTACAAGGCAACTAGCATTTTGTCATGGAAGTTCATGAAAGAAAGTTCTTGTTTTTCGTTGGAAAAACCAACGCCGACGTCAAGATCAGTCTCCTTTCATTTCTGTTTTCGGGAGCAGAGCTGAAAAAGATGGACAGTAACGATCGCGTAATATCAATTTATCGGCCTCGTCATCGAAAGCGGCTTCCAATTGCTCGGAAATTCTCAGCTATATGGGGGACTTTGATGGTGAGCAAAAAGAATTGATCAAGCAATTGGTAAACTTTCGCATGGTCCATGGTAAAAGAACGAGAGTTCATGCTATTGTTTATAAAACTTTTCACCGCCTAGCTCGAACTGAACGCGATGTAATAAAACTTATGGTTGACACCGTAGATAATATAAAGCCAATATGCGAAGTGGTCAAAGTAGGAGTCGCAAGTACTATTTATGATGTTCCTGGGATTGTAGCCAGGGATCATCAACAAACCTTAGCTATTCGTTGGATCCTTGGAGCAGGTTTCAAATGACGTATAAGCCACAGGATAAGCTTAGAGAAATGTTCATTTGCTGATATACTGGATGCTTACCGAAATAGGGGAATTTCACGTAAGAGAAGGGGGAATCTTAATGGACTGGCTTCCACCAATCGGAGTTTCGCGCATTTCAGATGGTGGTAAAGTGATACCACATAACGAGCTCTTCCTCATTCAGTCATACTCAACAAAAGTAAGAAATGTTTGACCCGGATCCTTTTTTCATCTTCATATAGAAAGAAAATGGGCATTCCTCATACTCCCCCTTCATTCATAGAGTTGGAGCAATCCACAAGAGGCCTGCCCGTTCATAATTGCATAAAAGAACCATTCTTTTTATGAAAACTCTTGTTCCAACCTCACCTCAGGTCGAATGAATACGAAAGGGGGATCAATCAAATCAATAAGCCATGAATGAAGAAGTAGTGGGCCTTTCGCCTTATTTCGTTTGACTCATGGAGCTGAGAAATCTACTTCAAAGAGAGGGAAAGAGTGCTAGTCCGAAAGAACAAGCAAGGGATGAGCGCATGGGAGCGAAATCCGTTGCGCCCACGCGCATACGTTTTCTTGTTGGGTAATTTCTCAGAAAGTTTTTGTGTTGTTGATTCCTATTCCTAGGTGTTGTGCTTTTTCCCCTATGCCGCTTATTGGTACTAGTGGAGTAGGATTGGCCTGTAATACAGAACCTATAGGTGGTGTAACCTTTCGCTCAATACTCAAATCTACAATTGAAGCATCTGAGGCTGCATCAATCGAGGATACACGACATAAGGAATTGTTAGATCTCCAAACTGAACTTCGCCTTCACCAAGCGTGGGTTTTCACTGGTCCTAACTAACGGTTGGCAAGCGATCCCCTATTATGCATCCCGAAGATCAGAGGGCCCAGAGCCGGAGCGATCATTCAAGCAAGTTACTCAGCTTGAGTTTTTCAGTCAATCAATAGATTGTGCAGTTTCTTAGTCTTTTGGTCCACATTTTCATGACTTATAGAAAGGGTTTCTTTCTATTACAAGATCATGGAAGCTTCAGAAACCATCTGAGATCTTCTGGAAACAAGAAATGTTGCATCAAAGGGTTCATGGTCATATCATAGTGAAATCGAGTTTCTTGATTCAGTCGATATCAAATTCCCAACATAGAAATTCGAAAGGACTAAGATTCTACTTCTTCCTCAAATACTGGGAATGTGGATTCAAGTATGATATCACTATTCCAGAGATCTCAAGAAAACGAATTGAACAAGTTTGATGGCTGGAAGAAGATAGGAAATATTCAAACATGTATTGCATTTCATCGATCTCACCCTTTGTTCAGTGCCGCATAAGTATTAACTTCTTGAACAGATACAGGTACCGGTCATGAAGGCTTCTCCCTTCTCAAGTCAAGTGCGGAAGCGAAATCCGTTGAGCAAGAAGCCAGTGATCCCACAACATCAAAGTGATACATATGACATATTGGAAATTAGGCTTAGTTTGTAGCTGTGAATATAGTAATGCACTTATTTATTGATAAATATGTTCTTTCAAGTAGAGCATACTCGGTAGAAAGGAGGTGGCGGAGTTGGGAAGAGGATTATACTTTATCGATTACTTGGACTTAGAGACCAATTATAGAAAGAAGATAGTAGCTGAGTGAGTTTTATGGATCTAGTTTATGAGCAACTTAACTAGAAAAGCAAGCAGAAGGAATAGATGAATGAAATGCAGAAATAGGGGAAGGGCGGGTAGCATTTTCAAATGCCAGTTTGAGTGAGACAGTTTCTGTCTGGCCCCCCACTTTTAGGCTGTTCTTCCATTCTGCCTTTGTCTTGCTCTAAGCTACCTGACTTCCTTCCTTTGTTCTTCCATTCTACTGTGTATGATTCTGATCATCAGTTCTTATCGATCCCATTTTAAGGACAAATCCTAATGTTGGTAAAATATACATGTTGATCAAGGCCAAGGACAATGAAGCAGCCATGAATAGATTGAAGACCGATGTATGATGATTACTTCGGACTACTTTCTATTCTTCATGCAAATGACAATATTTTTCGTATGCAATACATGTAGAAGATACTGAGTTGTTCAGATGTTTACAGGAAATCCATGGGAAAAACTACCACAGCTTCGTATTAAGCAAGCAGGTTCCAGTCGTTGGTAATTTCAGGGAAGCCTACATTGGCATTGCTCCTGAGGTAGCCAAAGAGATCACGAAAGAAGTGGATGTTATCGTAAACTCTGCAGCAAATACCACTTTTGATGAGAGGTTCGTGAAGCTATACTAGTCTTGCACCAAGGATTGCTTCCATTACTAAATGTGTAAGTTCACATTCCATAGCAATAAAAGTATTGCAACTTGCAGGTATGATGTAGCACTAGACATCAACACCGTGGGGCCATTCCGGATAATGAGTTTCGCGCAGCGGTTTCGAAGACTGAAGCTCTTCTTGCAAGTATCAACAGGTCAGAATGCCAAATAAGAGTTTCTTGTGGTCGAAATCAAATGGTAACCTGTTTCTATTAATCTCAAAAGCTTACAAACAAGCTTTAGCAGTATGTTTGCATGTCATGTTTTTGGCCAAACAGCATATGTGAATGGGCAGAGGCAAGGTTTGATACTAGAGAAGCCATTTTGCTTAGGGGATACCATAACAAAGGGGATAGGTTCCTCAGATTTTTCGGGACATCAGAATACCGTGTTGGATATCGAGGCTGAGATCAAGTTGGCTTTTGACTCCAGAAGGCATTCTTCTGCCTCCGTTTCTGTTACTCAAGAAATGAAAGAGTTAGGTAGTCGAGGTATTCTAGTATTTCCCTGTTACTTTCTCATGTCTGTAGATACGAATACACACATGAAGTATTTGATTTGTGCAATTTATTTATTCATAGGGCCAAACTCTATGGTTGGCAAGACAGTTATGTGTTCACAAAGGCCATGGGCGAGATGGTCATCAACTGCATGCGAGGAGAGATACCGGTGGTAACAATCAGACTAAGTGTCATAGAGAGCACATGGAGGGATCCCTTCCCAGGTTGGATGGAAGGAAACAGGTAAATGCTAAACCCAAATCTGAGGTTGCGGATGTCACATATATATGTGATGCATCCTCGTCTGCTTACGAGATAATGAGCTATTTCCAGGGTCTAGCAGTGCGTACTAACTTTTGATGGGTTGATGGTGAGGATCAAGTATATGACCTATATTCCTCACTATTAGAGGACTTCAAAGAGGAGATTCCATCATAATCTCTGGAAGCTAGTGTCAAGGAAGCCGTTAGCCGTCACCTTAACTGAAAGTTGGTGAAGAAGGTGTATATGCCTCTTGTCTATGGTAAGACACAACATAGTGCAGCAGCGGACATCCAGAAGGGGCTTGACTTCATTAGAAGATGTGCTGAAAGCAACAAAGTGGCGGCCATTTTTTTCATTCTGGGACAAGAAATTCCCAGCCATTGCTAGGCTGAGCCATGTTAGCAAAGAATGGTTTCTCCAACAATATGAGGATAAATCCCTTACTAAAATGGTAGTGGTCACGAACCCCTTCCGTGTACAATTGAAAACATTAACAATACGAAAGCAAGAATCATCATTTATACTGGGAATGCCTTCCTCTAACAAAAGAGAAAGAGTTGAAGATAATGAAGGAAAGTGGGTGGATACAAAACCAGTTCATATCACTTGTCTTTCTAGTCTTTCAGAATCTCATCAAATACTAGTAAATGCTTTTGAAGAGAAAATAGAAGCACTAGAGAGCTCAACTTCACTTCATTCATCACAAGATGCAAATGATAATCAAATGGAGCTAATGAGGAAGAAATCACTTCTACTTAAACTTTTTTGAGTGAAATACCAACCAACACATAAAGCAATAACCAGATAGATAGAATGATAACAGGTAATATGAAGATATCAACACAGCTGGAGTCACGAGGCTCGATAATGACCAATGGGTTAGGATCTGAGGAAGCTTAGTTTGGATGATGGAATATTCACTGTTCTGATTGTTGAGATACTGCAAATCCACTTATCCAACAATTTCAGTCCATTTTCCTACTTTTTCTGCAAGGGGTTCAAGGGGAAAGCATTATTATATCCTTAATATGACTCTCTGTCACACGGATGCTGTTGGGCTGCTACAAAACCCCTATAGTCGAAAAAAGATCGAAACGGGGATAAAACGTAGGATAACCCAGATCACTCGGACTAGCTGAACTCTCCAGAACAAACACAGCCTAGGTGGTTTGACTAACGTTTTGGCACATTAGACTAACCTAAGACAAATCTTGGCTACATTCAGTCTTATCGAGATACAAGCTGTTACCAACCTGATACAACGCAAGTCACAAGCTTGACACAACGAGAATGGCTGCAACTGACAACTCCTACATCTAAGATTGACAACTCTAGTAACAGAGAATGACAACTCCTGCAACAGATATTGACAGAGCATGAGACACTCAACTGAGCTCAATCCAGCTGTGAACAATAAACAACACTGAAAGTAAACAACACGGTTATCACAAAACTTGGATTCTGGATTACAACACTATAGGCAATGAACCACCACTAACGACCCATAACGTTAGCTGATAGCCGCTGACCGTGGAGTACTTGCCGATCCATCAGCGAGGACTGTATCATTTAGCGAGCTAAAAACTTAAGGAACATGTATGTGAGAGTTCCACTTTAGCTCCCTCAACACCAGGCGGGACGAGCAGCCCTATACCACGTGTAGCCACACTCTAGTGTCCTTTTCTACTTAGTTGGACAGATCACTTCAGAAAATCGTATAAAAATCAAGCAAGAAAACGGATGCGCTAACGCGCAATGGCTTTCGCGCTAGTTGCTCAAAAAATCATATAAAAATCAAGCAAGAAAATGGATGCGCTAACGCGCAATGGCTTTCGCGCTAGTTGCTCAATCTGTTGCTTGCTTCTCTTCTGTCTTGGAAAAGTGAGGATTTCCTATCTGATCCAAGGGAAGGAAGAGAGGTGGAAAGTGTTGCTGTGTCAAATCGAGATTGTGTGGGTGTCCGCTCATGTTCAACGCTATCAAAAATCATGCATTGGATGGATGCCTGGGCATTGAGAAGGAAGGACGCTTTCAGAGGCGAAAGGCCATGGTGTTGAGGATATAGACCTGGGGGTCACCCGCCAGGAGGGCCGGGTTACTCCAAGGATCATTACCAGAAGCCCGGAGCTAAGTTTCAGGATAATGGGCCAGAGATGGGCTGAGACCCGGATATGGCTTAAAGCCCGTAGTTACAATCATTGTTATAGTAGACTTGTAGTGTAAGGCAAGTATTGTTTTAGAGCCCGAGCCGGACACTCTTATGAGCCGGCTCGGGACTCTAAGGGCTGCTGGGCGTCAGCCTCCCTATATAACGGGACGACCCGGCAGCGGTTTGGGGACGACAACAATCTCTCCGAGAGCCGGGATAAGTGTTTAGTTCCCTGGCGATCGTAACCCTAATCAATAACACCTCGAACTGGACGTAGGCTTTTACCTTCACCGTAAGGGGCCGAACCAGTATAAACCCTCGTGTTCCTTGTCCCGCATAACCCCTTCAAGCTTCCTAGTTGCGATGGCTCCACGATTAAGTCCTAGCCCAAGGACATCTGCCATGACAATTCCACGACAGTTGGCGCCCACCGTGGGGCGAGCGCACGGTGGATTTGAGTTCTTGAAGGGCAGCTTCGAAGGGCTCAAGGGATACGCTGTGGGCCAGATGACCAAGAGTCGTCGCGGCAGGCTCTACATCGACGACGCGGACTGGGGCCCCGACGCCGGCTCAGTGGAGTACGGGTACCGGGTCCCCTTTGGCGGAATTCATGTCTTCATTGGCAAGATTGGTGAGCCGGGCCCCGAGCCGGGTCTCTGCGCCGATCTCATCGAAACGGCTCAGCGCGCCCGATCCGCCCGGGCCCGGCCTGCCTTAAAACGCGCTTTTGTGGGATGCATCCATGGAAGGCCCTCCGATCCATCTGGGTCTGGGGATGAGGCGGCCGCCGGCTCTGACGGCGAGTCGGCCGCTGATGAGTCAAACTCGTTGTACCAACTTCAAGATGGCAGGCTCATGAGTTATTCCGATGGCAACAGTATTCCGGACCTTTTTGAGCCGCCAAGTCAGGTCGGAGTTTTTATGGCTGGTGCGCAGCCTGTTCAGAACCCCGTTACCGGATCAGAAAATCCGGAGCCTTCCCCGGCTCAGGTGCTGATGGATCTCACAGATAAGATGACGGCCCTGTTAACTGCCACGGTTGACCCGGCAGATCAAGCCCAGCATGACGCGGAGGTGGCACAGTTAAAATTGGATCTGATGAAAGCAAAAGAGGATCTTGCAGCAGAAGGGATCAGGCTGGCGGCGGAGCGGGCGGCTCTCGACGCCCGGGCTCAGTTGATTCAGGCGCAGTCCTTCCAACTCACGATGGATCAGAACACGGCCAACGAGGTCATGAGAAGGAGGCATCAGAAGGCCCAGTCTCGACTCCCGCCGGTTTACGATCCGCGCAATCTATTCAACACGCCGGGTGCGGGATCCAGTAACCCACCAGGTGTCATTGCGCCCGGGTCGGGACCCCTTATTCAGCCACTAGTAATGGGGCCTCCCCAGGCGCCCCCTGCCCCGCCTCAGTATGTGCCAATACCCCCGGGTCGTTACGATAACCCGCTGGAGAACATGGTAGCAGCGGCAGCACGACTGGCGGCTCTTCCCGTTGACGGCAATTCTCCGGCAGCCGTGGAAACCCGCCGGGTCAGGGAACTCCTGCAGACGGCCCTAGCACAGCAAGAGGCGTACTCCTACAGCCGGGACAGGATCCACTCAACTCCACGCCCAGGCCAGAGCCCGAGCTACAGCCGGCACATGGTCTCGGCGACCGGCTCAAGTAATGTCCGATGCCATGGCCCGGCTCATGTTGGAACCTTCTACGCCGCAGACCAAGCACGGCAAGAGGCGGAGCAGGTGCCGCAATTGACGGCTTATCAGACCCCCCCCGGCTTATCCAACGGCGTCCGTTGATGTGGGTATTTCTACCAGGACCGGGGGTGTCCCTTGTTTGGTGCCGGCCATCCGTAATGAACGTTTACCTAAGGATTTCAAGGGCCCTAGGAAGGTGCCTAACTATACAGCTGACTTACAGCCTGCGGCCTGGATTGAGAGTTATGAGATGGCCATGGAACTGCTAGAGGTCAGCGAGGCGGCCATGGCCAAATATTTCACCATGATGTTAGATGGAACTGCCCGCACGTGGTTAAAAGGGCTGCCACCGAACTCCATTGGGTCTTGGACCGAGCTGAAGGCCCGGTTCATTCAAAACTTCAAGGATACCTGTAGGCAGTCTATGTCAATTGTGGATTTGACTAACTGTAAGCAGCAGGAGGGCGAGTCCACGACCCATTGGGTTCGCCGGGTCAAGGAGATCATACATTCATCAGATAAGATGGACGCCGGCTCTGCAGTCTTGATGTTAGAACAGAATTGTCGTTTTGTGCCCCTAAAGATGAAGCTTGGGCGGCTTAAACGTGACTGCACGGATATGGGTACACTAATGGCGGCTCTTGTCAAATACGCTGATTCCGATGGTACCAAGGATCCCCCTTCAGATGATGAAAGGACAGGGAAGGGAAAGAAGAACGGCAATGGAAAGAGCCCACAGTTTAACCCGGGGAATCAAGGAGGAGGCAAGCGCAAGGCCGATGGCAGCCTGGAGTTCGTAGCCAACACCCAAGGCAACAACCAGCGACGCAAGGGGAGGCCCCCTCCCCGAGGCGGCGGGTCAGGACCTTCTCTGGAGCAGCTGTTGAATGAACCTTGTCCGAGACACGGCTCTAGAGAGAAGCCAGCGACTCATCTGTGGAAGGATTGTGCTATCATGAAGGCCTTTAAAAACTACAATGGCCCGGGCGGCGGCCCAGGCGCAGGCGGCTCCGGCGCTGGCGGCTCTCATGGCCCGGGTGGCGGGTCAAATTCCGGTCCTCAGAACGGTCAAGGGGGCTTCAATCAACAGTCTGGTCAGGGTCATCAACAGCAACAGGGGGGTTATCAGACCAACCCGAAGCAACTTAGCGGTGGACAGTATCACGTGTTCACCACTAGTTTGTGCAAACGAGACGAGAAGCTTCACAAGAGGGCTGTTAATTCTGTTGAGCCGGCGGTTCCACGCTACTTACGGTGGTCGGAGCAGCCCATAGTGTGGATTAGGGAGGATAACCCTCCCCGGGTGGATAACCCGGGCCACCTGGCCTTAGTAGTGGCTCCTCAGGTGGGAGGCTATAAATTCACAAAGGTACTCATGGATGGAGGCAGCAGTATCAACATCCTCTATTATGAGACTTTCCGTCGTATGGGGCTAGTTGATAAGAACCTCAGCCAGTCAAATACTATCTTCCATGGTGTGGTACCCGGTAAGTCGGCTTATCCAGTCGGCAAGATCGAATTGGAAGTGGCTTTTGGTGATGAGAACAACTACAGGGTGGAGAAGTTGACCTTTGAGGTGGTCAAGATAAGAAGTCCATACCATGCTATATTCGGACGGCCGGCTTACGCCAAGTTCATGGCACGGCCGTGTTATGTGTACTTACAGCTCAAGATGCCGGGTCACAATGGGACCATTACAGTTCACGGCAGCCGGAAGGTGGCTCTGGAGTGTGAGGAAGGTGACGCGGCTTATGCAGAGTCTGTTTGTGCCACAGAAGAGTTGAAGTTTTATAAAGACAATGTTGACCCAACAGATATGACCTCTCTGAAAAAGCCAACCACGGAGAATGAACCAGCAATGAAGTTTAAATCGGCCGATGAGACTAAACTTGTTGATTTTGTTCCAGGTGACTCGTCTCAGCAGTTCAGCATCAGTGCAAATCTGGACCCGAAATAGGAAGGCGCGCTCATCGAGTTCATCCGTGAGAATAGGGACATCTTTGCATGGAAACCTTCTGACATGCCAGGTGTACCTAGAGAACTCGCTGAGCACACTCTCAATGTGGATCCAAAATTTAAGCCGGTCAGACAGTTCCTTCGACGGTTTAACGAAGAGAGGCGGAAGGCTATTGGTGAAGAAGTGGCCCGGCTTTTGGCGGCCGGGTTCATTGTTGAGGTTTTTCACCCAGAGTGGTTGGCTAACCCGGTGCTCGTACTTAAAAAGAACGGCACCTGGCGGATGTGTGTGGACTACACGGACTTGAACAAGGCGTGTCCGGCTTATCCTTTTGCTCTCCCCCGTATCGATCAAATCATTGACGCCACGGCAGGTTGTGCACGCTTAAGTTTCTTGGATGCTTATTCCGGGTATCATCAGATTAAGATGGCAGTTAAGGACCAGGAGAAGACGGCGTTCATCACTCCCTTTGGAGCCTTCTGCTATGTGTCTATGCCCTTTGGACTCAAGTGTGCACAGGCGACTTACCAGCGTTGTGTGCAGAATTGCCTTCATAAGCAGATCGGGCGCAATGTTCACGCTTACGTGGACGACATTGTGGTTAAATCCATCAAGGAGGAAACCCTGATAGATGACTTAAGGGAAACCTTCGACAATCTCCGGGTCTATAAGATGATGCTTAACCCGGCCAAATGTGTTTTTGGTGTTCCTGCAGGCAAACTATTGGGCTTCTTGGTTTCTGACAGGGGCATTGAGGCTAACCCAGAGAAGATCAAAGCTATCACTTCTCTAGCTCAGCCGGCATGTATAAATGACGTTCAGCGTTTGGCGGGTCGCATCGCTGCGTTAAGCCGGTTTATAAGCCGTTTGGGTGAGAAGGCTATGCCCTTATATCAATTGATGAAGAAAACTGATAACTTTGTCTGGAATGATGCAGCTAATACCGCCTTCGAGGATTTGAGAAAGCAACTGGCAGAGCCCCCCGTCCTTGCTGCTCCGGTTGATAAGGAGCCCTTGCTACTGTATGTAGCGGCAAACGCACGAGCTGTCAGCGTGGCTATTGTGGTGGAGCGCAAGGAGGCAGGTAAGGAACATCCGGTTCAGCGGCCGGTTTATTATGTCAGTGAGGTGCTCATTGAGTCCAAGCAGCGGTATCCGCATTGGCAGAAGCTCGTATATGGGGTATTTATGGCGAGCCGGAAGCTTAAGCATTACTTTCAAGGTCATCCCATCACTGTGGTCAGTTCCGCCCCTCTCGGTGATATTATCCAGAACAGAGAGGCTACAGGGAGAATTGCTAAGTGGGCTATAGAACTTGGACCTCATGACCTCAAATATGTGCCACGCACTGCTGTTAAGTCTCAGGCCTTGATAGATTTCATCAATGATTGGACAGAGTCACAAGTACCCGAGCAAAAGCCGGATAACACTTATTGGACTATTCACTTTGATGGGTCCAGGCAGCTGGAGGGCTCGGGGGCTGGTGTGGTCTTGGCTTCCCCTAAATGTGTCAAGTTCCATTATGTGCTACGGTTGATGTTTCCTTGCACTAATAATGCGGCTGAGTACGAGGCTTTGCTCCACGGTCTTCGGGTGGCTAAGGAGATGAGCTTAAGCCGGCTGAGGTGTTTTGGTGACTCAGACTTGGTGGCTCAACAAGTATCAGGCACCTGGGATTCTAAGGATCCTCTAATGGCGGCTTATCGCCGCAAGGTTGATGCCATTGCCGGGCACTTTCAGGGATATCAAGTGGAGCACATTGACCGCAGGAAGAATGAGGCGGCTGATGCTTTAAGCCGGCTCGGCTCTCAGCGAAAGCCGGTGCCGCCTAACACTTTCCTGGATGTCCTATATAACCCTTCGGTTAAGTTGCCTACAGAGGAGGACTTGGCTATCCCTGACTCGGAGGCACGACTGGTGGCGGCTCTTCATATCACACCAGACTGGACAATGCCATATCTGGCTTATATAACCCGGGGAGAGGTGCCTGAGGATGAAATTCTGGCCAGGCAAATAACCCGGCGGGCTAAGTCAATGATTGTTATCGATGGCGAGTTGCATCATCGCAGTGTTTCAGGGGCATTCCAGCGTTGTATCTCCCCTGAGGAAGGTCAAGAGATCTTGCGCGAGATCCATGAAGGGGATTGTGGCCATCATGCCGGTTCAAAATCTCTTGTGGCCAAGGCTTTCCGTCATGGTTTTTATTGGCTGACGGCTCACGCTGATGCAGAGGACTTGGTCAGTAAATGTGATGGCTGCCAAAGGTTCTCCCGACGGGCTCATGTGCCGGCTCAGGAATTGAGGAT
>NC_057808.1:80200683-80208806 GCF_018294505.1 Triticum aestivum | reverse complement strand
TGTCCAAAGGCGCTATGGAGGAGTTTTGTCAAAGAGAGCATATCCGGCTTGATGTCTCTTCAGTGGCACACCCCCAATCCAATGGTCAAGCTGAGAGAGCTAACCAGGAGATTCTGAAGGGCATTAAACCCTGGCTCTTGGTCCCTTTGCAACGGACGCCAGGTTGTTGGGTGGAGGAGTTGCCCTCCGTTTTATGGAGCATCAACACTACTCCTAACAGGTCTACAGGCTTCACGCCTTTCTTCATGGTTTATGGAGCAGAAGCAGTTCTCCCCAGCGACATCCGTCATGATTCACCTCGTGTGGCGGCTTATGTTGAGACGGATAATGAACAGGCGCGCCGAGATGCTCTGGACTTGCTGGACGAACAGCGTGATGTGGCAGCCGCCCGTTCAGCGATTTACCAACAAGACCTGCGCCGTTATCATAGCCGCCGGGTCAAATCCCGGGTCTTCCAGGAGGGCGACCTGGTGCTCCGGCTCATCCAGGATCAAACAGATGCACACAAGTTATCCCCACCTTGGGAAGGGCCTTTTGTGGTCAGTAAGAACTTGCACAACGGGTCATATTACCTCATTGATATCCGGGAGCATAAGGACTCACGTAAATCTGAGGAGGAGACCCGTCGGCCGTGGAACATAGCTCAGCTTCGGCCTTACTACACTTGAGCTTCCGACTCTTGTGATGTACATATTTATCTCAGCCATGTATATATTATGATAAAGCAATAAAACAGGACCTCTGTCCTTTGCTCTCTTCCAAAAATGTGTGTTGTTACATGCTGACTTACAGAAGATCCGGCTTATGATCATCTTCGAATCTAGCTGTAAGCAGTAAAGTCGCTTGGGGGCTTCCTGTTCACACATGGGTCGTATTCGAACCAAAGAGAACATAGCTGTCGATACCCATTTGATTGGCAAAGTGCCGAGCTCATTGGGAAGTTGCCTCTGGTCATATTTGAATCATAGTGTAACCCCTCTGAGAACCGACGTGGATCGTATTCGAATCAGCGTCGTTAAACAAATTTTCAGAATCACTTGGGGGCTTCCTGTTCAAACATGGGTCGTATTCGAACCAAAGAGAACATAGCTGTCGATACCCTCTTGATTGGCATCGCCAAACCCACTGGGGGCTATATGATCGTATCCGAATCTTAGCTTAACCCCTTTGGACCGAGTTTCTGGTCGTATTCGAACCGGAAGCCCTTAAGTTTTTATATTTTACCACAAACTTGCTTTGATCATGTCAAAGTATGTACTGCCGGGTTTCACTTGCCGGCTTAATTTTGGTTTATCTTGTTAGTTGAGCATCATGGATGTCATCAAGACAAATAAATTCGAGTTAAGGTACCAACCGTGCTACCCGGGCTATTTAACCCGGAAGTATGCTTACAGGCTGTTAAGTGTGTCATCACAGCTATGGTCGAGTATAGTTAAGGACCGATCTTTTTTGGTTCGTATCCCGGGTTATCCGTCTCAAACACCTGATTCTCAGGGCGGTAAGCCGCTTTGCGACTTGTAATTTGCCTTTCTATGCAGATATTTAAAGGCACTCTTTAAGGTTGAGAAGGACAAAGGGATAATTCCGACCCGGAGGAGCATCAAAAGAATGACTTCAAAGGATTTCAGCATTCATTACGTGCACGATGGCACGGCAGAGATAAATTGTTGCACCTACTCTATTACAAAAATCTTTCAAAGTTTCAAGGATGGGCGTTGTTTGGTGAGCCGCTAGCCGGTTTATGACGCCTGCTGAGTTGAAGTCCCCGGCTCATCTTCTGCTTCGGCTGATCCCAAGGCTTCGAAGGTCGACGACTTCCAGTTGATGCCGCTGAGAGCTTCGAACTGAGCTTCTTCGTCAATTAACCCGTCCGGGTTAATCTCCGGGGCAAAGGTGTGCTGGCGAGCCGGAGGAATCAGATTGATGGCTTCATAGCGAGGGGTTGGAATCCTCTGATTCTTCGTGTTGTATCCCGGCTGATACTTGGTTAAATCGGTGTCGTTCCCGATGATGGTGGCCACCGGGCGCACAGCTTTCACACAAGCCGCGAAGTCCTTCTGGTCGAACGCTGAGCCGTCTTCTTTCAGGCTGGGATAACCCAGGGCGATGTCTGCCGGGTCTAGCTCCGGCAAGAAGGCTTTGGCCCGGCTCAGTGCGGCGATTGCTCCGGATCTCGCGGATGCTCGTCGTAGCTCCTGGATCCGCTGCGGCAGAACTGCGAGCCGGCGCAGGACTTCGGCCAGATGAGTCGGCACTTCATTCGACAGGGCCACCACAGCTAAAGCCCGCTGTGACCCGGTGTAGAGCTGTTCCACCAGGGTGTACACGGCCTTTAACTTGGTGACCACGCTCTGGTTCAAGTTGGCGCTTCTGGAACCTGTTTAACAACATCAGATGACCCGGTGGTAAGGATGAGTTAAGAGATGTAAACATTCCAATGTGAATGAAAGCCGGTGAGGCGACTTACCGAAGATGGCAGCTACCATCTGGGACACTTGGCGCTTTAGACCGGAGAGCTCAGCGGTCTTCTCAGTAAGGGCCTTCTCCGCCTGTTCTGCCCGGGTCACCAGTGCAGTTTTCTCCTCAGCCCAGGCCTTCCACTCAGCGTCGAATTCAGTCTTCAACTTTTCCTGAGCGGCGATGCTGGAGACAAACTTGGCATTTGCCTTCCGGGTCTCCATCTCTTGTGCCTTCAGCCGGCTCTTGAGATCCGCCAGGTCTGACTCTAATTTCTTGCCAACAGCCTGCATATATTTCCGGGTTATTAACAGTCATCCTATAAAGTCCCAAGCGCTTTCCAAGCAAAGACACTTGGCACTTGGGGGCTAATGCATATTGAACGTATCTATCTATGTACGGCCGGCTCAGTTCAGTAAGCCAGAATCTAAAGTCTACAACATATTCAAGTATAAGTCCTAGACTTGGGGGCTAGAATGGCAAGGATCACTATGCGGAAATTAAGAGAACAGCAGAAGGTTACCTCAGATTTGTGTTGGATCTGGTTGACCATGGCGATCTCGGCGTCCCGGCTCTTGTGAACCTGGCTGATATAGCCTGAGACGAGTTCTCCAATACTTAAGTCGGTGTAGCTGGAGAGATCCAGATTCACCCGGTGGGGTTGTAGCAACTCCCCCCTTGCGGAGCATTTGGCCAGCGCGGTCAGCCTTCCCGGCTCAACAAACTCCGTCCGGGTAATTACCACGTCCGGGTCATTAGCTGGTGGGGCTTCAGGCGCCGTATCCATGGGAATGGTGGCTTCAGGGGTGGAGGCGACTGGCGGCTCTTGAGCCGTCGTCTCCGGCTCAGGCAAGTCGGGCACTCCGGCTGACCTGGTCTTCTTTACTCTTTTGGTGAGCTTTGCCTGGGCACTGAAAAGGCAGAAGTGTTAGGCATACAAAGGGTAAGTACAGACAGATAATGTAAGGAGATTGTTATTACCCGGGGGCAGTCTTGAAGGCCGGCAGACTTGACTGCATGGAGTCACCCGAGGAGGGGGAGGTCTCCTGGTAATTGGAGTCAGAAGAGTTGAGTGGCTGACGGATGACACCCGCCAACGGATGAAAAGGGTACAGGTGAGAAAAAACCTCAGTGCGGCGTTTCCTCGTTGCGTCGGGTAACCCAGTGGAGAGGTCGGTGTCCTTGCGGGCCCGGGTGTGACGCCGGCTCTCGTGAACCTGCTGCTTCAAAAGAAATTGAGGGTTTCGGTGAGCTAATCGATGGGAAAAGCTTACTTTCCGGGTTACCCTTCGGACTTTCAGCTGTGGTAAAGGCTCCGAGCCGGAGGAAAGTGATGTTACCTCTTCGACCACCGGGTTACTGGCGCCGGTGTCATCCTGTCAATAAGCAAGTGTTGATAAGGCGGACAGCATCAGACAACATATACTGCAAGAATTTAAAAGATTTAAGGGTTACCTCTGATTCGGAGCTATCTCTTAATTGCAGTAGCTCCGAAGCAGTGGGTCTGTTTCCCTTTTTGCGAGGGGCGGCTCTCTTGGCGGCTTTCTTCGCCTTCCTGGCCTTCTTGGCCGCCTCGTGGTCATACTTGACCCGCCAGAATTTATCATCAGCCTGAGAAATACAGTAATGAGCTCTTAGTAAGATGACAGGTAAAACAAAATGGAAAGGTTAAAGTCAGCGGCTTACCGCTGGGGCTGGATTGGTCTTGCAGAACGGGGCTAGCCCGATTCTTCCACAGTCTGCCAGGCTCTCGTTTAAAAGAGCCTTGGTCTCTTCTTCAGCAACGTCTTCTGGAAGATCATTGTGACTGTGCCTCTGCGGGTCATCCTTTCGCCCGGTGTACTCACACATTAAGCCGGGGCGGCAGCTCAATGGGATCACCCGCCATGAGATCCAGACCCGGACCAGGTCAATTCCGTTCAGACCATTGCCTAGCAGGGCTTTGATCTTGTTGATCGTTGGAAGCAGAGGCTGGCGTTCTGCGGCAGTCAGTTTGTCGGATAATGGATGAGTTGGCTCCAGGCGCGTTGGGCGAAAGCCGGGCAGCGGGCTCTCATCAGCCGGGGACGTGTCTTGGCAGTAGAACCAAGTCATGTTCCAGTCCTTGGGGTGACTTGGCGGTTCTGCATAAGGGAACAGACAATCCCTGCGCCGTTGGATGGAGATGCCGCCTAACTCTAGACTTGGACCGTTTGCGCACTCGGTTTGGCGGTTCAAATAGAACAGCTCTCTGAAGAGCAGCAGACTCGGCTCTTCTCCAAGATATACTTCACAAAAAACTTGGAAGTTGCAGATGTTGGATATGGAATTGGGTCCTATATCCTGAGGCCGAAGATCAAAGAAGTTGAGCACGTCCCGGAAGAATTTTGAGCCGGGCGGTGCGAAGCCCCGGTTCATATGGTCGGCAAAGATCACTACCTCCCCGTCTCTCGGCTGTGGCCTTTCTTCGGACGGGTCAGGGGCACGGTAGGACATCACTTCCTTCTTAGGCAGATATCCGGATTTAACGAAGTTGGCCAGGGTCTCTTCGGTGACGCTGGATTTCATCCAGTTGCAAGTGATGGGAGCCTTGGGAGGCATGGTGACGGTTGGTGGTCTACGAGGAAGAGAAAAGTGTCCGGGTTAATTATAAGCCGGAGTATATCATTCAAGTTACAATGACGGCTTATGAAGGGGATTAATGGTATGTCTTGATACGGTGGGTTATCTAAGCCGTCGGGGTTTTCAGGATAAGTTGGTCGTCTACGGCTTACTGCGGTTAAGTCGGAAGATACTACAGAGCATGATTCTCTTTAAACCGGAAAGTTCTACGGCGCGTGTTTTCTCTAAGTCGGAAATATAAGCTGCCAAGATTCAAGGACTGCAGTTTTTACTAAGTGTGGTAAACAGATTTCACATATTACAGTAACTTTTTTGGATCAAAGTAGTCGGAACAGAGAAGGTTTTCTAGACCTAAAAAACAGAAGCAGGGGAGGTTCTTGAGATGGAACCCAGTCCTTATGCAGTAAAAAGAGGTGTTCTTGCAGAAGAAATGAACCTCAGATATCTACCGCGGTGGTTCTACACAAGCCTAAGGATCAACGGGGGCAGTGGCTACAGGGGTTACCGAAACTTGCGGTAACAGTGATGAACATGAAGAACACAGATGAACTCTGTCCTAGATCTATGCTAGTAAGGCAGAGGGGACTCACCGGAGCTGGAGAAGAGCGGAGGCCGCCGACGTTATCTGGTCCGAGTCAGGTTGATGCAGCGGCCGGGTTGAGGAAGACCAGTGGTGCGACGGCGACGGCGGCAGAAGCTCGGGCAGAGGAACGGCAGTGCGAGGAAGAAGAAGGAGAATGTGAAGAAGAGAGTGCCGGGCCGGCCTATTTATAAGGCCGAGTCATAAGCGGGCGCGGGATTTGAGGAGGCCACGGCGTGGTTATCTCCCCCCTCACGGCGCCTCGATTCTCGGAAGGTCAGTAAAAGCAAAGATCCGTTGCGGATCTGGCGGAGTAAAAACGGATTTAGTGGAGGATGACGTCACGGCGGATTACCCGGAGTCCAGAGGATGACGTCACTCCGGGTTATGACCTTCACATGAATGATAAGCCGGAGATTTTTTCTGACTGCGGAGCTGAAGATTGACACGAGCCGGCTCAAGTCAATCTGGGGCCTAATGTTGAGGATATAGACCTGGGGGTCACCCGCCAGGAGGGCCGGGTTACTCCAAGGATCATTACCAGAAGCCCGGAGCTAAGTTTCAGGATAATGGGCCAGAGATGGGCTGAGACCCGGATATGGCTTAAAGCCCGTAGTTACAATCATTGTTATAGTAGACTTGTAGTGTAAGGCAAGTATTGTTTTAGAGCCCGAGCCGGACACTCTTATGAGCCGGCTCGGGACTCTAAGGGCTGCTGGGCGTCAGCCTCGCTATATAACGGGACGACCCGGCAGCGGTTTGGGGACGACAACAATCTCTCCGAGAGCCGGGATAAGTGTTTAGTTCCCTGGCGATCGTAACCCTAATCAATAACACCTCGAACTGGACGTAGGCTTTTACCTTCACCGTAAGGGGCCGAACCAGTATAAACCCTCGTGTTCCTTGTCCCGCATAACCCCTTCAAGCTTCCTAGTTGCGATGGCTCCACGATTAAGTCCTAGCCCAAGGACATCTGCCGTGACAATTCCACGACACATGGGGAGAGATTTTTCTGTGATCCATGGATCTCCGATCGAGAAACCATATCCAAGCTCTGTGGCTAGTTTGCGCTCTTTGGACTTTTCAAACTTAGCGAACTGAAACATCTGAGTAGCTAAAGGAAGGAAAATCAACCGAGACCCCGTTAATAGCGGTGAGCGAGAGCGGAACAAGGGTTTTCATCAAAAGAAATCCGAAGCGGTTTCATTCGATTTGTTGTGGATTGGATGATGGAAAAACCAGCAAGCAGCAAGCGTAGTTAGAAAAGTTTTCATAGCACGCCCTACGGAGTTGTACAAAGTCAGCAACCGTTTTGGGGTGCAAGCATAGGCAACACAGTACTGATGACGGGGTGGGGCACGCAGTGAACTGGTTTTCTAAAAAGATTGGAAGATCTTTCCAAAGAAGGTGATAGCCCTGTTCATTCGTTCCCATGCTTCAATCCTTCCCAGTAAAACGCGACATGTTTGAATGATGATCGCTTTTACGCGAGAAAGGGGGACCACCCTCTAAGCCTAAGTATTCCTCAATGGCCGATAGCGTACAAGTACCATGAGGGAAAGGTGAAAAGAACCCCAATCGGGGAGTGCAATAGAGAACCTGAGATCCGATGCGAACAATCAGTCGAAGGAGCGGAGCACGGGCGCACTCACTCTAACGGCGTACCTTTCGCATGATGGGTCGGCGAGGAAATGGGAACAGCGGCTTAAGCCATTAGGTGTAGGCGCTTTCTAGAGGTGGAAGATTTACGTTCTTCCTATTTGACCCGAAACCGATCGATCTAGCCATGAGCAGGTTGAAGAGAGCTCTAACAGGCCTTGGAGGACTGAACCCATGTATGTGGCAAAATACGGGGATGACTTGTGGCTAGGGGTGAAAGGGCAACCAAGATCGGATATAGCTGGTTTTCCGCGAAATCTATTTCAGTAGAGCGTATGATGTTGATGGCACGAGGTAGAGCACTCAATGGGCTAGGGTGGCCCCCATTTCGCTTTACCAACCCCAGGGAAACTCCGAATATAGGCCGTCATCCTTAGTACAGACAGACTGATTGGGTGCTAAGATCCAAAGTCGAGAGGGAAACAGCCCAGATCGTACGCTAAGGTCCCTAAGCAATCACTTAGTGGAAAAGGAAGTGACCGAGCGATGACAACCAGGAGGTGGGCTTGGAAGCAGCCATCCTTTGAAGAAAGCGTAATAGCTCACTGGTCTAGCTCCATGGCACCGAAAATGTCTCAGGGCTCAAGTGATTCACCGAAGCAACGAGACCTTGAAAGCAGCTTTTTCAAGTGTAAGTAGCGGGACGTTCTGTCAATCGGGGAAGGTTTTTGGTGACAAGACCTGGAGATATCAGAAGTGAGAATGCTGACATGAGTAACGAGAATTCCTGTGAAAAACACGATCGCCTGCCAGTGGAAGGCTTTCTGCGTTCAGTCAATCTATGCAGAGTGAATCGGTCCCTAAGGAACCCCCGAAAGGGCTGTCG